>NC_090410.1:33018448-33188894 GCF_036365525.1 Heterodontus francisci
TGACATTGATAATGACCATTTTGTTACTGTGGCAAAAGAGAAAACCTGATTGGAGGGATTCAAACATGGAGTTCCAGGAAAGACTGGCAAGGATTTGGGAGTTTGCAAGGATGGTGGGGTTGTTATTTTTAAGGAGAGGGGTGATGGCAGCAGATTTAAAGGAGAGAAGGACAAAACCTGAAGACAGAGAATCATTAACGATGTCAGCTAACATGGGGACCAGGAAGGAAGCAGCTTCGTGGGCATAGTTTTGAAGAAAATGAGTTGGTTCTTGTGGACAACATGAGCTCGGAGAGGGCATGAGGGAAGATAGGAGAGAAACTAGAGAAAGATGTGAGTTCAGAGTTAGGGTGGAGGGGGGATCTTTAGACCAGGATTGGTCCTGTGGGCTAGGGGAAGGAAGAGAAGTGGCATCTTAGTCTCATCTTAGTGACAAAGAAATCCATGAGGTCCTCACACTTATTGTTAGAGGTAAGGGTGAGATACAGGGGAGTGAAGGTTAAGAAGATGGTGTGAAGTAGATTAAAGAAGGCGGGGGCTGTCCTCTCATTGCAGGATGATTGAGGAATAGTGAGCAGTTACAGCAGATGAGAACAAGACCCAATAGAGCTTTATGTGATCTAGCGGTGTTGCTAAACAAGTTGTCTGTCATATCTTTTCAATTTTGCATCCCTTGGACTTATGGGAGCTGAGTTGAAGGCTGAAGCAGGGGAAATGACCAGAGTAAGAGAGAGCAATGGATTTATTTGGGTCAAGGGCTTCAAAAATTGGTGTGAGGGTGCAGTCCAGCAAATCAGTAACTGCGGAAATGTTGTGGAAAATGGAGGGCCAAAGGCTAGACAGTGCAGTTGTAATTGAATTGGGGGATGGTCCTTTTTCCAGGGGCGGATATAGAAGGAAGTAGAGTTATGGAGTGGAAGGGGGATGCGGGTGGAGAGTGAGACAAGGAAGTGATCAGAGATGGCCTTAGCTGTGATTGAAGTAAGATCACATGAGATAACATGGTCAAGGTTGTTGCCGTGAAGATATTTTGGGAATTTTACATGGTGGGAGACATTTAAGGAAAATTGGAGGGCAATAGACTCAGAGGAGGGAGAGAATGATGAGTTGAGATGGAGGTTGAAATCACTGAGGATGAGAAGTCATCAAGTGCAGAGGCTGAGGGAGCAAAGCAATGAAGATATCTCAGTGAGAATATTTTCATCGTTCTTGGAGGACGGTCGTGAACGAGGATTTTGATTGAGAGGTGATTGGAGTGGAGCAACAGGAGATGCTGAAAGTAGGAAAAAGTGCCAGAGGAGTAGGGGGTCAGGCCAAGGTGTGATCTGGTGATAAGTGCCACACTGCCATTGCGTCAATCTTCATGGCAATTGTGGTGGAAGGTATAGGCAGGTGGGGAGGCTTCATTTAGGGGGAAAATGCCCTCACCCCTCAGCCAGGTTTCCATTGAGGCCATGATGTCGATGGGAATCATTTGAAATAACATCATGGATGGAAAGGGCCTTGAATGGACATTCTGGTGGAGGATGTGTAGAGGGGTGGTGAGAGCTGATCCATTGACTGAGTCCATAGGGTCAGCAGTGGGAGGGGTGAGTTGAATGAAAAAGATATTGGAAGATTATCCCTCAGTGGGTGCACTGGGTGGGAGATTTGGAGAAAGATTAGGATGGGGCAATTGGGATTGATTCTTGTAATGAGTGAGTGCCTCGATGTCCACTGTGGAGCATGCTGAGAGAGATAAAGTGGGAAGCTGTAGGTTTATCCAATAAAACATAGACATGGGGAGTGATCAGGGGACATGTTGCATATTAATTTAATTTAATTCTAAATGTATGATTAGCGTAAAGGAATTTCTGCAGACGGCAGTTGCTCGACGTTTACAAAAAGTACCTTACATTGAATGCAAACTCAATCAAATCATCTCAGTTTTCTTTTAAAACAACCTGATTACAGAGACTGAATGGTGAGAAACTGGGTTCACATGTGGTTTATGTGTGAAAATCTTCCTTTTTCCTCATTATTTTATAATCTGAGAAAGTACAGTGAAGGGATATTTCACCCCATTCTTCAGTTCCTCTCTAAACTTACTCTGGGTCACAGCGTAAATAAAAGTGTTTGTGCAGCAACTCAGGAGCTGAAGTACAACCGCAAGGTGTTCTACAATGGGTGACGGACCTTCAGAATCAATCAGGCCCAGTAGAGCAATTCTAGTGTGCATTGTAGTCACCAGGTGCAGAACCCAAAGAAGGATAAAATTCCCCGATATTATAAAAAGTGAAGTGATTGATTTTCTTCTGTTCATTGTCTCTGAATCACTGTGACTCTCCCCACTGACCCGGTCCCGAAGTCTCCTGCGAATGCTGATGGTCACTAGAATGTGTCTGACAGTTAAAACATTGAGCATCAGAATCAGAATAAATGGTACACACGGGGTGAAAATATAATGTAGAAATTCAATTGCTGTCCATACTGGTGAAAACAGAACACTCCAGGGAAGAATGCCGAGCCAGGGGGCTCGAAAATGGAGATATCTGCTTGAAAGCATAAAGTACCAGAAAATGTTCTTCACGCAGAACAACACAGACTTTGTTCCAATAATCACAGCTGCCGATTTCTCAGTGCAATATTTAGCTTTCAGTTTCTGGCAGCAAATGGCCACAAATCGATCAAAGGTGAAAGCGACAGTGAACCAGACAGAACAGTCCGTTGCTGCATAAAGTAGGACAGCGTGGATATTACACACTGGAATATCAAACAGAAAGTCAAACATTCTACGATAACTAATGGGAATTTGCCTCAGTATCAGATCGAAGATAATGACCAGTAGATCTGCCGCTGCCATGGCCACCATGTAACGAGTGACACATTTGGAGAGACCACACTTTCCCCGAGACAGGATCACAATCGTCACTAAGTTAACTGTAAGGAAGAGGAAAAACAGGGACATTATACATCAGGATGGGAGCAGGAATATCAATATGGTGGATCAATGGGTAGAATAAATTGAAAGCTCACTACATACCTCAATGGAATACAATGTGACAGAAATTTATGACAGAGATAAGGCTTCACACCAAGTATCAGTATTTGAGTAGTCCATGTCTGAAGAATTGGAAAGTAGGCACGAAAAATAACATGCTTATGCTCATTCATCAATGTGCTGTGTTAAAATATGGTCTCACCTGGTCCACAGAGAGTAAACACACTGACTGGTGCCGTGCAAAAAAAAGAGATAATTTCTCAGTTTGGTCAGTTACAATAGGAATCAGTTCCACTGGGATATGATGGAGCAATTACCAGGGTCCGTCTCCTGATCAGTGACCCTTGGATATGCTGAGGTTTTAACCCCCCCGGCTTCAGCTGCTGATCCATGACCATGGGATTTGATGCAGGTTGGGTTCCTGTTTCAGATTCTTTGCATTTAATCTCTGGCACGACCCCAACCCACCTGTTTTTGTGAATTAAGATTCAACCTGTTGATTATTTGGCCAACTTGGATATATAGCTCTCAAATTCATTATTGTGTTATCTAATTTATTAATATATATCATAAATAGTTGAGGCCTCAGAACAGATCATCTTGGCACATGCTCATCACTTCCTTCCAATACAAGTACATTCCGATTATCCAAACTCTTTATGTTCTACTGCATAACCAATCTTCTAACCAGGTCAATCATTTGCTTTAAATTACAAGAGCTTTTTTTTTCATGAACAATCTCTTCAGTGGAATCTCTGTGACTGCCTCCTGGAAGTCCATATAAACTACATCCATAGACATTCTGTTGTCTAACATTTTAGTTTGCTCCTCAAAAAATAAATTTGATTTGTTTATATGAATTTTTTTTTAAATTCCATGCTGTTTCTTTCTAATTACCGTAAATTGCTCTAAGTGTTCAGTGACTCTGTCCTTAACTGCAGATTCCAATAAATTTGCACAACAGATGTTGCACCAGCAAGTCTCTAATTTCTTGGATTCTCTCTCTCACCTTTCTTATTTGTTTTAATTTATTAATTTGTAATTTTCTAATCTAAACAGACAATTCCTGAATCGAGAGACCTTTGAAAATAATAACTAAAACATTTGCAGTTTCCTCAAGAACATCTTTCAAATCCAGTTCTGGAAACTGTGAGGTTCTAGAGATCATCAGTCTCTGGTGCCATTATTTTTTTCTAATATTCTTACCTCGCTTCTGCTAATTTTAGTGAGTTCCAGTCCTTGATTCATTGAGGAATGTGAGGTATATTATTCTCTTGCTCTGCAGCGAAGACTGACACAAAGCAATTATACAACAAGCCTGGAATTTCCTTACTTTCATTATCTTTCACATCACCTTTTTGCAGATTTTACTGTCCTTTTTATTCTTTATCTTTCTGCCATTTTCCTCGACCTACTCTATTCTTTTCACTTTTGTGTGTTCTTTCATTTAGCTTTATGTTATCTGTCACCTCTTTTGTCACCCATTGTCTCCCTGGCTGCTGCTCCCAATCAGTGACACTGGGATACAGGGCCGATTATAGTGCAGCCGTTTGGAGTGGGAATGGAGACGGGGGTGCTGGAGAATAGCATTGGACGAGTCCGCCTCGAAATCCAACATTGTGACATCTGATTTAGTCAGTGGTAGGAAAGCACCAAGGCAGTGTCGCTGCCTCAACAAGATGGGAGCATTAATTAAGCTGCACAACACGTAGGGAGAACTTTATGCAGTCTGCCGCAGTGGATCTGGTGGCGTACGAGTGATATAATTAGGCAGGTGGTGGTTTTTCAGATACCCGATGCTGGGATATTTTAGAGGAGTTATGTCATCGACGGGTTTGCGGCATTTTGTGGGTCCCCCAGTGCATTGGCGGATTGCAGCTTTGCTTTCATTTACATGACATGAAAACTCATTACCCTACACATAGTTAGGAGTTAGTCCTACCTACTAGATTAACTCAACGGTGAGAGTTATTCCCCTGCCACCTGTTTCATGAATGTTTCAACGTAATGTGTGACAGTCAGATTTGTACAGTTGAGTCTCAGGACTGTGCTCGTCTCTCTTTCACTCAGCTGCTAAACTAACACCATGATTGGAATGGATGTTTGCCTCCAGGCTCAGCACCAGCAAGGTTGAAACATCTCAGGGGAAGGCGACAGCATGGGCGGAGGTTACATGGAGGAGCAGGGGAGGGTAGTCGGCCAGGACAAGGTGGGGTTGATCAGGTGCATGGAGGAGCATAGGAGGGTAGTCGGAGAGGGAAGAGTGGGCTTTCGGGCAGGAGAATGAGGAGGGCAGAACAGGGTAGGGGCTTGGGTGCATGCTGGAGCAGGGAAGGAGGAGGCAAAATCCAAGGTGTGCAGTCGGGTAAGTGGAGGAGTAGAGGAGGGAGGAGTGCTGAGTCCATGATGTGTAACTGGGTGAGTGGAGGAGCAGGGGAGGGAGGAGGGCAGAGTCCAGGGTGTGTAGTTGCTGATTCTGACGATGATTCTGGCTGTGTGCGGTTGCAGGGGGGGGGGGTGGGTTGATATGTTCCTGTCAGAAAAATGATGGTCATGAGAGGGATCAAAGGAGGAAGGATCACTGTCACTGTTGGAGTCCTGTGTGTCCACATCAGGGTACTGGCTGGTAGAAAGTATGGTCACAGTCACAGGGGGCAACTGTATATGGTGGGGGGTGGGGGGTGGGGGTGAAGTTCAAGACTTAGGGCTGGGCATTCCAGGTGACCAATGGGAGGGGACTGGGAATCTGTAACTATATCAAGGTGGATTCTTGGAGGGTCCAGGTAAGAGTTGGCAGCGGGACGGAGTAGGGACGGGCTGGTGGGATGATGAGCTGGTCCCTGGTAATGGAAGAGGTACTATGGTAACAGGGGGACGAGTGAAGGTTAAGTTGGGTGGGTCAAGGGTGTTGGGTGCAGGCTGGAAGGTGGCAGGAGGAGGTTGGAAGGTAGGAAAACTTGTCTGGTATCACAGACGCAACATTTTCTGGAAGAAGAATGCAAACCACGTGTCCAATCAAGGAATGAAAGTCTATTGGGAGGAGACAAATGATGGTGGGTGTGATCTCCTGCGACATGCAAATGAAAGGCACATAACAGTGATCTGCTCATGACTTTCATGGTTCTGCTGAATGGCAGAAGAAGGACGGTTTTACAACACTCTTCTCATCTCAACAATTGAAAAGCTGCAAAGACAGGAGTCTCAAACATGCAATTTGTCCTCTAACAAGTGAACAATTACAGAGGGAGAGGCTGAGGAGGGATCCTGGTGATTACAGATGATGCCTCAACAGGTGCAGCAGGCAGCACAAGAGGGTGAGGCTGCTCAGAATGAAAACATTCAGGACAGGCATTATTGAAGATGGGCACTGGTGTGTCATCGCATCCTCAGGACAAGGACACATGACCTTCAGATGTCAGAGAGGCACGAGGATGTGAATTGCAATGGTGACAGAAGTGAGCACGATCTTCAGCATTACCTGCAGCCACTTGTTTTCGTTGGGAACCCCGTGTCACTTACCATCAAAGGTTACTATTGCACTCAATTTCTTTGTTACCGGGGATCAATAGGCGACAAATGTGGCATCTCACAGTCTGCGACCCACAGGTGCATCAAAGAGATAACCGCTACCCTTTATCAACGTGCCAATGATTTCATCTACTTATCTGCAGATGAGGACAGCCAGGCAACAAGGTCTGCGGCCTTCGGCACCATTGCTGTCTTCCCTAGAGTGCAAAGGGGTGATCGACTGTTATCATGTGGCCATTAGAGCACCCTGGAACCAGCCTGCTGTGTTGGCTAATCACAAAGGCTTCCACTCTTTAAACGTGCAACTAATTTGTGACCACGGGAGAAGAATCATGAATGTTATTGTACATTTCCCAGGGAGCTGTCATGACTCTTAGATTTTGAGGAACTCCGAGTTGCTGCTCCTATTTCATATGTTCTTCTATTCTTATGGCAAGGGTCACCCACTTTGTACATGGTCGATGATAACAGTACATCATCCCCAAAATATTGCTGAAGAGAGATACAATATGGCTCACACATCCAACGGAGCCATCATTGAGCACACCATCAGTCTGGTGAAAATGCAATTCCAGTGCTTTGATTGGTCTCTTCAGAATGTGTCAGAGAGGGTGTCACGAATAATCGTTGTCTGTTGTGCGTTGCACAATATTGACGTGGCAACATTCTGCAGGCGGAGGAACAGGAGGAACACCCATCCTCTCAGATGAGGATGACTATGAAGAGGGTGAGGAGGAGGACAATAATGACAATAATACCATCATCGATATGAGGGCCATGGAGAGACATGCAAGGGACATCAGACCGAACTTAATTTTTGCATGTTTCAGCCAACAATAAGCCAAATCATCAAGGAATGTTGGGAGGAGAAAGATAACAATTCCCCCAAAATTCCTTTTTGCATGAAGTCTTATTCATTTCTGCAATTGTAATGAAGCATGGCTGCACTGTTTGTGGCTTCATTTCTCCTGGAACAGACAGTGCAGATTTAATGACATTGCAAATGATCTATCACAACTATTGCATCCATGCATCAATATCATTCATTCTGCATTGGCTTTCGCACATCACATCCAATCACAAACAATGCCAATCTTTATAATTAAATAGTTGGCACCAAGGCTGCTGATGCATTCGACTGCATTCCTTGCGTACCCTCTGCCTTAAAGACACCAAGTCTCAGTGCCGCGACGGGTGGGCTTTCATGATCAGCACTGCATAGGGGATGAGGGGGGAGCAGAGACCATTGTTGGCCGACAATGCTGTACACTCTGCATGGTGGGGTAGGATCTCGGGTGTTGAGCAATGGTCAGCAGGGTCTCAGATGGACTGTGAGGGGTGGGGGAGGTGGTGGCTGGGTTTTGAGTAGCAGTATCAGGTGCCCATACTGCTGGGTCAAAGGGACAGCTGTAATCAAGGGTGGACTTTGAGGCCCATTAGTTAATCTACAAGGGAAAACTGCCAAAGCAGGTTTGTCTCTGCATTGACAGCACTCTGGAGGCCAACTTATCGTCTGGCCTGGGTCTCATACACCCTGTCTATTTGGACCCCATGGTGTGATGCAATGCCTCCAATAGAATGAGGGCCAAGAAGCAGCTTCACCTGCCTGTGAAGCTCCACAACAAGAGCAGCAGCAGCCGACCATGCCAAGAAGGGCCAACCTGTTCCAGAGAGTGTACCGGACTCGAGTCAGCTACCTCCTAATGACCAAGTGGTATTGTCAGTGAAGACAATGACTTCCCAGGGAGACAGTCACTGATTTATGCTCCCTGTTGTCGGACGAGTTACGACCTTTTTGATTTGGTGGGCAGCCTATCCTGAAAATCACTTAACATTTATGTTTCTGGATCATTCAAAGCTCTACCAGAGACATGTGTGGCATCTCCCAGGAAATGGTCCACCTCTGCATCAAGGAGTTGACCAATGACCTGTTCAAGAGAGCGGGTGACTATGTGCGTTACCGCACCACCCTGACAGTCAGGCCGAGAGGTCTATCAGATTTGGGGCCATCGCTGGATTCCCTCAGGTGCAAAGTGTGATCGACTGCACACATGTGGTCATTAAGGCTCCAACTAACCAGCCAGCCTCCTCCTTCAATAGGAAGAGCTTCCATTCAATCAACATTCAACTGATCTGCGACCATCAAAAATGTTTCCTGCAGGTGTGTGCCCACTTCCCGAGAAGCACCCACGATGCCTACATATTTCAACAGTCACAGGTACCACTGATTTTCAGGCCCCCGTTCACCTTCAGGGATGGATGCTCGGGGAGAAGGACTACCCATTGAAGACATGGCTACTCAACGCCTATGTGGAAATCTCGCACAGCAGCAGAGGAGAGGTACCACACCTGCCACGGCTCCACCCGAGTGACCATTGAGCAGGCCATTGGGCTGCTGAAGATGAGATTCCTTTGCCTGGATCGATCCGGTGGAGCCCTGCAGTATGCCCCAGTGAGGGTCTTGTGTATCATGGTGGTCTGCTGTGCTCTGTATATTCTAGCAGTTCAGAGTGGGGTGACCTTGCATGACGAGGCCATGAGAATGCCATTCCTCCACTGACGAGGAGGACAGAGAGGAGGGTGATGGACAGGCAGCACTGGATGGTGAACCCCTTGCACCGGAGGCCAGGGACATTGAGCGACCCGTCAAGGAGGCAAGAGACAATCTCATACTTACCCACCTCCAGCCACCATGATGGTTACTCAGAAAAAACAATGAAGACTGACCTCAATGCACGTAGTCTGTCGCCTCCTTTCTATTGGTGTTCTGTGCCTAGTGCCCAGCTGAAACACACACTAGTGCCCATGGGAGATCATATTTAAATGAGGCTGTGCTTACATTGGCATTTCACTAAGGGGGAAGGGGGAAGTCAGCAGCTCAAAATTAGGGAATGATAGAATAATCACTTTTACACAATGAACATTAATGACTTGAACAAAAGAACTTTATCTGAAGCATCACATGTCAGATATCAAACACCCGTGAACTCCCATGTGAGTCGAGGTGCTTTGCTTTTTACGATTGCGAGTGCTTCTACGAGGTGTGAACCCATCGCCAGCAGCTGGGCTGGAGACAGGCTGCTGATCAGGCTGCCCTGTGATGACTTTAGCAGCCGTCCTCTGGTTACCTGAGGCCTGGAAGGCCCCGTCTGCCTGAAGCTTTCCTGCACTGGTGCAGGTCTCCCCTCAGGCATCACAGCTGCTGGAGCTGGGCTCACTGGCAGAGGGGCTGAGGAGCCACTGCCCACACTCAGAGCACCCTGAGGGGAGCCTCCAGCTGTGGAGGATAGTCACTCCTCCTCTTTTTCAAGGCTTACCTGAACTTCCCTGCTCACCACACCTGCCAGTGCTGCATTGAGCCCATGGCCAAGGCGATGTTGGGCAGGTCTGCGCACATCTCTGAGTCTGGCTCTCCATGAGGGTTGTGGTCAAATGCCTGAGATATAGCAGCACTCAAAGCATGGATGGACTCCTCTATGGCTGCAGATTGCCTTTGGCATCTCTGCCAGATGTTACCTCACCTGTCTCTGCAACTCCAGCATGCCCAGTGTTGTCGACACCAGAGGCTCATCATCAGCCTTGGGCTCAGCATGTGCCTGGCCATCCACAATCCTGTGACTGTCAGAGGCCTTGGCTGTCTCAGCCTCAGCTAGCTGCTCGGGCACCAGATTGTGACCCTGATTCGAAAGTCAAGGGGAAACCCACTGAGGTGGAAGTATCTGCACTGGTGGAAGGTTCAGGAGAGTCATGGGACAGTGCATCCTCTGACTGTGGATCCTCCCCAGAAATGGAATTATGTCCCCCTTCCACTAGAGTCTCCTGCAGATGCTGACCTGCAAAAACATGAGCAGATCTCGTCATGCCAACCATACATGGTGGGGAGAATCCAGAAGTGATCTGTATGTTGATGGAAGACAATCTTTTGTGCAGAGACTCCAGTTTCAACATCCATTATTGAGCTTCCACTCTGGTTCGCCACAAGTTCAAGTGCCTCCTCCTCAGTCGTGAGGGAGGCGTGATGTCTGGGATGACTCCCTGAGTCACCAATCCCTGATGTCACCCTCCTGTTCTGGACCCTCTTGTCCTGCAAATGGAAAGAGGGAGGTAGTCATACATGCACTCTGTCGCAGAGCACTCAGTCGAGCAGAACTTTGTGTGTTAACAAAACATTCTGCATTCATACCAGCTGAATACCAAAGACGTGAGTCAGGCCCTGCTTATGAGAGAACCAGTTCTAACTAGCTACATAATTAACCAACTGTGCAACAACACCAAATGCTGGAAAAACACAGCAGGTCTGGCAGCATCTGTGGAGAGAGAAGCAAGGTTTACATTTCAGGTTGGTGACCTTTCATCCGAATTTGCAAAGTTTAGAAAAGAATTAGATTTTAAGCAAGTGAAAGGGAGGGGGGTAGGGGAGAGAACAAAGGGGAAAGTTTTTGATAGGACAGGAGAGATTAAATAACAAAGCCATCCTGGGACAAAGGCAAAGTGTGTGTTAATGCTTGTGGTTCAAGACAAAACATTAGTCCAGAGAGAGTGTTCATAGCGGAATAATGAGCAGCTCTGATTACATGAAAAGAAGGCACATGGTGAAAAAATAATATATTACAAAGGTCAGTCATACTCTGAAGTTATTGAACTCAATGTTCAGTCTGCAAGGCAGTAGAATGCTGAATCGAAAGATCAGGTGCTGCTCCTCGAGTTTGTGTTGATATTCACTGGAACACTGGAGCAGGCCAAAGACACAAATGTTGGCATGAGAGTAGGGGGGAGTGTTCAAATAGCAAGCAATCGGGAGCACGGGGGCATGCTTTCAGACTGAACAGAGGTGCTCAGCAAAATGATCATCCAATCTGTGACTGGTCTCCCCTATGTAGAGGAGACCGCATTGTGAGCAGCAAATACAGTACACTAAATTGAAAGATGGACAAGTAATTTGCTGCTTCACCTGAAAGGGCCTTGGATAGTGAGGAGAGAGGAAGTTAAAGTGCAGGTATTACACCTTCTGCAATTGCATTGGAAGGTGTCGTGGGAAAGGGATGAGGTGTCGGTGGTAATGGAGGAGTGGATCAGGGTGTCGCAGAGGGGACGATCCCTTCAGAATGCTGGCAGGGGAGGGGAAGATGCATTTAATGGTGACACTAGCTGGAGGTGGTAGAAATGGCAGAGGATGATCCTCTGGATGTGGAGGCTGGTGGGGTGGAAAGTGAGGACAAGGGGAACCCTGTCGCAGTTCTGGGAGGGAGGGGAAGGTGTGAGGGTAGATGTGGGGGAAATGGGCCAGACTCGGTTGAGGGCCCTGTCATCCACAATGTGGGGGAATCCTCGGTTGAGGTAAAAGGGAAGACATGCCAGAAGTGCTGCTGTGGAAGGTTTTGACATCAGAACCGTCAAAGTTGGAGAAACTGACAGAATGGAATGGAGTCCTTACAGGAGGCAGAGTGTGAAGAAGTGTAGTCGAGGTAGCTGTGGGAGTCGGTGGAATTATAATGAATATTAGTCGACAGCCTATCCCCAGAGATGGAGACAGAGAAGTTGAGGAAGGAAAGGGAAGTGTTGGAGATGAACCATGTAAAGGTGAGAGAAGGTTGGAAATTGGAAGCAAAGTTAATAATATTTTCCAGTTCCGGGCGGGAGCAGGAAACGGCACCAATACACCAATGTACCAGAAAAAAAAGTTGGGGGAGGGGGCATGAGTAGGACAAGCATAACTCGGGCCCATGCAGGTACCCATAGCAACACCTTTTACTTGAAGGAAGTGAGTGGAGTTGAAGGAGAAGTTGTTCAATGTGAGAACAAGTTCAACCAGGTGGAGGACAGTGGTGGTGAATGGGGACTGGTTGGGCGTCTGCTCAAGGAAGAAGCGGAGAGCCCTCAAACCATCCTGGTGGGGGATGGAGGTGTAGAGAGATTGGACATCCATAGTGAAGAGGAGGCAGTTAGGGTCCGCAAACTGGAAATTGTCAAAATGACGTATGGCGTCAGAAGAGTCACGGATGTAGGTGGGAAGAGACTGGACCAGCGGAGAAATATAGAGTCAAGATGGGAAGAAATAAGTTCAGTGGGGCAGGAACAGGCTGAAACGATGGGTCTGCCAGGACAGTCCTGTTTGTGGATTTTAGGACCAACTGTGCAGTTTGTTTACCGCTGACTAAAACTGAAAGGAATTCCAATTTAATGTTAAAGTTAAGTTAAATGCTAAGTGCAACTTGACTCGATTTTAGAAAGAGATCAACCCTTGAAATTCCCACACTTACTAAATTCCCATGTTAGGCACTCTGTCACATAGCCATATGCAAGTGAGGTAAGGAGAATGAATGAGGTCGTTGACCCATTTGCGACTCTGTACCCATGTTCAGGGGGTGACTCCATGGCTGCTGACCTCCTCTACAATCTCCATCCAGGCTAGTTCGGTCATGTGGGAGGACCTCTTCTTTGCATCACTGGAGAAGAGGACCTCCCACCTTTCCCTTGCAGCCTGGAGGAGAATCTCGAGGGAGGCAGCGCTAAACCATGGGGTCAGCCGATGTCTTCCTTGATTCATGGTCGCTGCAGGCTCTGGTTTAGCTCCCTGCCTATCAGGCAGCAAAGGCAGTAGAATGGGTCGTGATGCAGCAAAGGGCATTCAGAAAGGCACGCTTTCAAAACAGGCAGGAGTGAATGTAGGGTTGGTAGGCCTTTAAAAATGGTGGCACCACTATTTTTATTTTTATTTAGAGATACAGCACTGAAACAGGCCCTTCGGCCCACCGAGTCTGTGCCACCCATTGATACTAACCTTACAGTAATCCCATATTCCCTACCACCTACCTACACTAGGGGCAATTTACAACGGCCAATTTACCTATCACCTGCAAGTCTTTTTTTGGCTGTGGGAGGAAACCGGAGCACCCAGAGGATACCCACGCGGTCACAGGGAGAACTTGCAAACTTCGCACAGGCAGTACCCAGAATCGAACCCGGGTCCCTCGAGCTGTGAGGCTGCGGTGCTAACCACTGCATCACTGTGCCGCCCTCCCGAGTCATCTGACAGCGTATTTGGCATCTTGTCTCCCACCCCACCGTGGCCCGGGGATGCCCCGTGCCTCCAGTAAGCAAATGGCCATCAGCCACATGATCCCAATGGGACAGCTGCCCACATGACAAATGGGAACGGCACCCATTTCCGGGGGTCATTAAATTCAGCTCACAGTGTGGGTAATTCCCTGGGTGTTGTTCCTGATCACTGTGCGGTGTCTGCTGCTGACAAGTGTCTACTTGAATGTTGGACCAGTAAAAGATTTAATCAGCCATGTTAGGTGCCACGGCAAAATCACCTTCTCCATCCTCTGCCCAACTTCAAACTTTATGAATGGTAAGTTGAGAGTGGGCTCTAGTACTGAAATCTAGCAAGGAACCTGTATAAACCTGGATTTAAAACTAACCTGACAAGCATGAATGGGGCGGGCTCGAGGCGGACGCCTGTTTTACATCCCATCCAATTATGGGCAACATTGAAGCCAATGGACAGCAAAATCGGGTGGGCTGTAAACCGGGTGGCCGTCCTGAACTCACCAAGTTCCTGCCCGGGGTGTACGAGGGGACATTGGGTTAAGATCTAGGCTGAAATTCGATGCAAAGAATAACAGAGAATTAAAACCACAAATTAGATACATCAAAATAAACATCAGCAATGAGATGGGTTGGAACAGGAGAGAGCGACAATCACTCTCAAAGGATATACTTCTAACTAAGGAGGAAATCTAAACAAGAATCAGAGGAAGACACCGGGCCATGAGGAGAGAGTGGGTCTGGGGATTCATTTCTGGATTATTCCAGCAAACAGCTGAGATGGAGAGGAGAGGGTGAAACATCTCTTTCTGTGCAGCAAACATCTGCGTTGTGAAAGGGCAGTGGCAAAATTGACCAAAAGGGAACATTCTGTCATTACCTGTAGGACATGAAGATACCTGTCTTGTGAACACACATCAAGGATACAGAACCTTCTAGAGAGGAAGAGGGAGAACCTTTATAAAAAATCAGTGCTGGAAATAATAGCAGAATATTCTCTTTTACTCCCGGACATGAAAATGGCAGTAATGGATTGGCTGAGCGTTTTACACCCTGTCCAATTTCCGACATTGAATACTGGGGAAATCTTCAACTTCCGCTGATGAAATAAATTCGATGGTATTGGATGAGCCGTTGGCTGGAATTTAACGCCCACCCCTCACCCCAACACTGGCCGTGTGCTGGAAGGCAGGAGTGCCATGAAATCATGTGGGAGGTGGGGGGAGATGGGGGGGTGGGGTTGTAGTGGGGGTGCCATGCTGGTAACCTGTCCGCCCCCCACTGCTATTTTACCAGCGGGGAGGGAGGTGGCAAATGGCCACCCCAGGCCAATTGAGGCCCTTAACTGTCTAATTTATTGCCTCTTAAGGGCCTGTTCCAGCAATACCAGCAGGAGTCAAACACTACAGCACCTGAGAAGCCCACCCAGTAATACCTGGTGACATCCTTGCAGGCTGGGGATGGCCCTCCTGACTGAGCACCCTGTGCCCAATGGAGGGCTCCTCGCCAGTACGTCCCATCCCTGGTAATACTAATGCCTCGCCCTGCTCTCCGACACATGCCCCCCCTCACCGGGGCCTAGCAATTAACTCCGACAAGCCCCAGCCCCACTTACCTGCTCCCAGGCCAGCATCCATCGCAGCTCCTCTCGCTGGGTTCTTCCCCAGCAGTGGCCACCAGTCTCTATGGCATTGCTAGGACTGAAGAGCTGCTGGGTCTCTGATTGGTCAGAAGCTCTTGGAAGTGGGACTTGCTGCCTCAGAGGGTGGAAGTCCTGACTGAAGCCAATTAAGGGCCTGAGCCACGAAAATAGCAGCGAGATCCCCAGGTCCAGTGGAGGTGGGCTCTCCCCCAACATTTCAGCCAGTGGGCAGGGCCACCCCCTCAAAGTTAAATTTCACTATCCATTGCAATCAATTTAAAATAAATCTGTGAGAGCGGTATTATGGGAGGCTGAGGTTATATTGCTTGTTTAACACTATCACAAAGAGACAATTATGCACATATCTGTCTATCCATCAGCCTGTCTGCAGATGTATCTGTCAGTCTGCTAAATACATCATCCATCTAACTGTCTGCCTGTCTGTCTGTCCTTCTGTCTGACTTTCTGCCTATCTGTCTGTCTGTCTCTTAGTTCACCTCTGTATCTAAGTTGAGGTGTGGGGGATGGAGGGGGGTGCTGTGATTATAGACCAAGACATCAGTGCAAAAGACAAGGATGAAGCATTTGCAACCATCGTCAGCCAGAAGTGCTGAGTAGATGATCCATCTCAGCCTCTTCCTGAGGTTCCCAGCATCACAGATGTCAGTCTTCAGCCAATTCAATTCACTGCACAAGATATCAAAAAGGCTGAAGGCACTGGGTACAGAAAAGACTATGGGCCCTGATAACATCCTGGCTGTGTTACTGAAGAGTTGTGCTCAGGAACTAGCTGTGCCCCTGGCCAAGCTGTTCCAGTACAATCCTGACATCTACCCAAAAATATGGAAAATTGTCCAAGTATATCCTGTCCACAAAAAGCAAGAGAAATCCAATCCGGCCATTTACCGCCTTTCAGTCTACTATCAATCATCTACAAAGTGATGGAAGGTGTCATTGACAGTGCTATCAAGCGGCACTTACTCAGCAATAACCCGCTCACTGATGCTCAGTTTGGTTCTGCCAGGGGAACTCTGCTCAGACAAAATTACAGTTTTGGTCCAATCATGGAAAAAAGAGCTGAATTCGAGAAGTGAGGTGAGAGCAGCTGCCCTTGACATCAAGGCAGCATTTGACCAAGTTTGGCATCAAGAGTCTCAGTAAAATAGAAGTAATGGAAATCAGGGGAAAACACTCCACTGGTTGGAATCAAACATGGCATAAAGGAAGATGGTTGTGGTTGTTGGAGGTCAATCATCTCAACCCCAGGACACAGAATCATTTATGGCAAAGAAGGAGGCCATTCGGCCATTAAGTCCATGATGGCTCTCCACGGAGCTATCCAGTCAGTCCCACACCCCTGCTCGATCCCCGTAGCCCAGCAAGCTTATTTCCTTCCAGTGTTCATCTAATTTACTTTTGAAGTCATTGATTGTCTCCACTTCCACCATCCTTGTGGACACTGAGTTCCAGGTAATTGCCACCCACTGTGGAAAAAAAGTTCTTCCTCAGATCCCCCCTGCATCTCTTGTCCAAATCCTTCAGTCTGTGTCCCAAGACTTTGTACTATTAGTTAAAGAGAACAATATTTCCTTGTCTAACTTATCGCAGCTTGCCATAATCTTGTACACTTCTAATAAATTCTCTCTCAATCTCCATTGTTCTAAGCAAAACAATCCCAGCATTTGCAGCCAAAACCTGTAACTAAGTTCCCCTATCCCTGGAGCCATTCTGGTAAATCTCCTCTGCATCCGCTCAAGGCCCCTCACACTTTCCTAAAGTATGTGACCAGAACTGGATGCAATCCTCCAGTTGGAGCCTAACAAGAGCTTGACAAAGGTTCAACATAACTTCCCTACTTTTCTACTCATTGTCTCCACTTATGAAGCCCAATATCCCAACTGCTTTACTGTTTACCTGTTAGCTTTACATCAGTTGGGAAAATGGTAGAATCTGGTCCAGAGGATGTGATAAATGGACACTTGGATAATAATGATCTGACTGGGAATAGTCAACATGGATTTATGAATGGGAAATTATGTTTGATGATCATGTTGGAGTGTTTTGAGGATGTTACGAACAGAATTGATAAAGGGGAATCGGAGTACATGGATTTTCAGAAGGCTTTTGATAAAGGCCCCCACAGGAGATTCGTTAGCAAAATTAAAGCACATGGGATAGGAGGTAATATACTGGCATAGATTAAGGATTGGTGAACAGGTAGATAGCAGAAAGTAGGAATAATTGGGTCATTCTTACATTGGCAGGCTGTTACTAGTGGAGTACTGCAGAGATCAGTGCTTGGGCCCCAGCTGTTCACAATATAAATATCAATGATTTGGATGTGGGGACCAAATGTAGCATTTCCAAGTTTGTGGATGACACAAAACTAGGTGGGAATGTGTGTTGTGAGGAAGATGCAAAGTGGCTTCAAGGGGATTTGGAAAGATTCGTGAGTGGGCAAGAACGTGGCAGATGGAATATAATGTGTAGAAATGTGAAGTTATTCACTTTGGCAAGAGGAATAGATGTGCAGAGTATTGTTTAAATGGTAAGAGATTAGAAAGTATTGATTTACAAAAGGGACCTGGGTGTCCTTGTCAATAAGTCACTGAAAGCTAACATGCAGGTGCAGCAAGCAATTAGGAAGGCTAATGGTATGTTAGCCTTTATCGCAAAAGGATTTGAATGCAAGGAGTAGTGAAGTCTTGCTTCAAATGTATAGAA
The DNA here is from genome assembly GCF_036365525.1 of Heterodontus francisci. Lineage (NCBI taxonomy): Eukaryota > Metazoa > Chordata > Chondrichthyes > Heterodontiformes > Heterodontidae > Heterodontus > Heterodontus francisci. The sequence continues at coordinate 33,036,376 of NC_090410.1, forward strand.
CCTTGGCTAGTCTGCACTTGGAGTACTGTGTGCAGTTTTGGTCACCTTACCTTAGCAAGGATATTATTGCCATAGAGGGAGTGCAGCGATGGTTCACCAGACTTATTCCTGGAATGGCGGGATTGTCCTCTGAAGAGAGATTGGGGAAACTGGGCCGTATTCTCGAGAGATTTGAAGAATGAGAGGTGATCTCATTGAAACGTACAAAATACTTAAAGGGATAGACAGGGTAGATGCAGCTAGGATGTTTCCCCTGGTTGGGGAGTCTAGAACCAGGCGACACAATTTCAAAATAAGGGGAATAGAGATAAGGAGAAATTTCTTTATTCAGAGGGTTGTGAATCTTTGGAATTCTCTACCCCAGAGGGCTGTGCAAGCTCAGTCGTTGAGTATGTTTAAAGCAGATATTGACAGATTTCTAAATACAACTGATATTAGAGGATATGAAGATAGTGTGGGAAAAAGGTGTTGAAGTGAATGATCAGCCATGATCACATTAAATGGCGTGGCAGGCTCGATGGGCTGAATTGCCTACTCCTGTTCCTATGTTCCTACTAAAAAACAAAGAACAGTTCAGCACAGGAACAGGCCATTCGGCCCTCCAAGACTGTGCCGATATTGATGCCTGCCTAAACTAACACCTTCTGCACTTCTGGGGCCCATATCCCTCTATTCCCTTCCTATTCATGTATTTGTCAAGATGTCTCTTAAACGTCGCTATCGTATCTGCTTCCACCACCTCCCCTGGCAGCAAGTTCCAGGCACTCACCACCCTTTGTGTAAAACAACTGCCTCACACATCCCATCTAAACTTTGCCCCTCGCACCTTAAACCTATGTCCCCTAGTAACTGACTCTTCCACCCTGGGAAAAAGCTTCTGACTATCCACTCTGTCCATGCCACTCATAACTTTGTCAACCTCTATCAGGTCACCCATCCACCTCCGTCGTTCCAGTGAAAACAATCCGAGTTTTTCCAACCTCTCCTCATAGCTAATGCCCTCCAGACCAGGCAACATCCTGGTAAACCTCTTCTGTACCCTCTCCAAAGCCTCCACGTCCTTCTGGTAGTGTGGCGACCAGAATTGCACGCAATATTCTAAGTGTGGCCAAACCAAAGTTCTGTACAGCTGCAGCATGACTTGCCAATCTTTATACTCTATGCCCCGACCGATGAAGGCAAGCATGCCGTATGCCTTCTTGACTACCTTATCCACCTGCCTTGCCACTTTCAGTGACCTGTGGACCTGTACGCCCAGACCTCTCTGCCTGTCAATACTCCTCAGGGTTCTGCCATTTACTGTAAACCTCCCACCTGCATTAGACCTTCCAAAATGCATTACCTCACATTTGTCCGGATTAAACTCCATCTGCCATTTCTCTGCCCAAGTCTCCAACCGATCTATATCCTGCTGTATCCTCTGACAATCCTCATCATTCTCCGCAACTCCACAAATCTTTGTGTCGTCCGCAAACTTACGAATCAGACCAGCGACATTTTCCTCCAAATCATTTCTATATACTACTAACAGCAAAGGTCCCAGCAATGATCCGTGCGGAACACCACTAGTCACATCCCTCCATTCAGAAAAACATCCATTCACTGCTACCCTCTGTCTTCTATGACCGAGCCAGTACTGTATCCAACTTGCCAGCTCACCTCTGATCCTGTGTGACTTCACCTTGAGCACCAGTCTGCCATGCAGGACCTACTCTCAATAGGTCCTGTCACCTTCAAAAATTAATACACATGTACCCGCAGGTCCCTCTGTTCCTCCACACTCTTCAGAACTGTACCATTAAGTTCATATTACCTCTCACTCTTCCTTCTGACAAAATGCATCACCTCACACTTGTCAATTTTAAATTCCATTTGCCACCTCTCTGCCCATTCTGCTAACCTATCACTATGTCCTGTTGCAGGTGGTTCTTATCATTCTCAGTGTTTGCCACAACTCCAATTTTGGTGTCATGTGCAAATTTTGAGATTCTATTCTGTATTCCAAGATCCAAATCATTTATATAATAAGAAGAGCAGTTGTCCCAGCACTGACCCTTAGAGAACACCACTGTCTACCATCCTCCAGTCTGAAAAATAGCCATTTGCTACAACTTGTTGTTTTCTGTCTTTAAGCCAATTTTTTTTCATCCAGTTGGACAATGACCCTCCTATTCTTTAAGCCTCAATTTTATTAGCCAGGCTTTTATGTGCTACCTCATCAAATACTTTCTTAAAATCCATACAAACAACATCCACCAAATTCCCTTCATCAACCTTCTCTGTTACATCATCAAAAAATTCATTTAGGCAAGCATGATTACGCTTTTACAAATCCGTGCTGCCTTTCCCTAATTAACTTGAATCGCTCCAAATACATGTTGAATTTTTCCTGATAATTGTTTCTAACACCTTTTCCACTCCTGATGCTAAACTAACTGGCCTGTAGTTGCTAGGACTCACCTTGCACCATTTCTTGAATAAGGATTTCACATTTGTCACTTTCCAATCCTTCCGTTATCTCCATCTCCACTTTCTTTAGCAACCTGGGATGCAAGTCATCCTGACTTATCTAACCAAGCATAGTCAGCCTTTTTACTGCCTTCCTGTCTCAATTTTTATCCTGTACTCTCTCTGCTTCCCCTGTATTTTGTCAGATTCCACTTCCTTAGTGAACCCTGATACAAAGTACTCATTAACTATATAAGCCTTGCCCTGCATCACTAAGCATATATTACACTCTTTGTCCCTAATAGGCCCCACTCCACCTCTTATGATCTGCTTATATTTTTGGGTCCCCTTTAATGTTAATTGCCATTCTATTCTGATATTCTCTCTTTGCCAGTCTTATTTTCCTCTTCACCTCGCCTCTCAACTTAATGCATTTGGCCTGGTTCTCACTTTAAGAATTCACCTAACATGCATCATACACCTTCTTTTGTTCGAGGAAGGTACTGCCCTCGAATATGGACATGTTAATACTCAAGCACTGAAAACCACAAGAAAACCTGAAATGAAGTGTTTAAATTATTGCGAGGGATCAATTTAGTTTCCCGCTTCCAATTTCCCCGTTTGTCTTTGTGTTTGATCCCAGATGTGAACCCCCAAATTTCTGTTACAGTCAAGTGAGGAGAGGTCGAAAAGCTTCCCTCTTTTCCCTCTCCTTGTTTCACCACAACTGGTGGATGTACTGGCCAATACAGTGAGTGTTTGATTCCTTACTTGCTGTGATCATAACAAGATCCAACTGAACAAAGAACAAAGAAAATTACAGCACAGGAACAGGCCCTTCGGCCCTCCAAGCCTGCGCCGATCCAGATCCTCTATCTAAACATGTCGCCTATATTCTAAGGGTCTGTATCTCTTTGCTTCCTGCCCATTCATGTATCTGTCTAGATACATCTTAAAAGATGCTATCGTGCCCGCGTCTACCACCTCCGCTGGCAACGCGTTCCAGGCACCCACCACCCTCTGTGTAAAGAACTTTCCACGCATATCCCCCCTAAACTTTTCCCCTCTCACTTTGAACTTGTGACCCCTAGTAATTGAATCCCCCACTCTGGGAAAAAGCTTCTTGCTATCCACCCTGTCTATACCTCTCATGATTTTGTACACCTCAATCAGGTCCCCCCTCAACCTCCGTCTTTCTAATGAAAATAATCCTAATCTACTCAACCTCTCTTCATAGCTAGTGACCTCCATACCAGGCAACATCCTGGTGAACCTCCTCTGCACCCTCTCCAAAGCATCTACATCCTTTTGGTAATGTGGCGACCAGAACTGCACGCAGTATTCCAAATGTGGCCGAATCAAAGTCTTATACAACTGTAACATGACCTACCAACCCTTGTACTCAATACCCCTTCCGATGAAGGAAAGCATGCCGTATGCCTTCTTGACCACTCTATTGACCTGCGTTGCCACCTTCAGGGAACAATGGACCTGAACACCCAAATCTCTCTGTACATCAATTTTCCGCAGGACTCTTCCATTTACTGTATAATTCACTCTTGAATTGGATCTTCCAAAATGCATCACCTCGCATTTGCCCTGATTGAACTCCATCTGCCATTTCTCTGCCCAACTCTCCAATCTATCTATATTCTGCTGTATTCTCTGACAGTCCCCTTCACTATCTGCTATTCCACCAATCTTAGTGTCGTCTGCAAACTTGATAATCAGACCACCTATACCCTCCTCCAAATCATTTATGTATATCACAAACAACAGTGGTCCCAGCACGGATCCCTGTGGAACACCACTGGTCACACGTCTCCATTTTGAGAAACTCCCTTCCACTGCTACTCTCTGTCTCCTGTTGCCCAGCCAGTTATCCATCTAGCTAGCACACCCTGGACCCCATGCGACTTCACTTTCTCCATCAGCCTACCATGGGGAACCTTATCAAACGCCTTACTGAAGTTCATGTATATGACATCTACAGCCCTTCCCTCATCAATCAACTTTGTCACTTCCTCAGAGAATTCTATTAAGTTGGTAAGACATGACCTTCCCTGCACAAAACCATGTTGCCTATCACTGATAAGCCCATTTTCTTCCAAATGGGAATAGATCCTATCCCTCAGTATCTTCTCCAGCAGCTTCCCTACCACTGACGTCAGGCTCACCGGTCTATAATTACCTGGATTATCCCTGCTACCCTTCTTAAACAAATGGACAACATTAGCAATTCTCCAGTCCTCCGGGACCTCACCCGTGTTTAAGGATGCTGCAAAGATATCTGTCAAGGCACCAGCTATTTCCTCTCTCGCTTCCCTCAGTAACCTGGGATAGATTCCATCCGGACCTGGGGACTTGTCCACCTTAATGCCTTTCAGAAAACCCAACACTTCCTCCCTCCTTATGCCGACTTGACCTAGAGTAATCAAACATCTGTTCCTAACCTCAACATCCGTCATGTCCCTCTCCTCGGTGAATACCGATGCAAAGTACTCGTTTAGAATCTCACCCATTTTCTCTGACTCCACGCATAACTTTCCTCCTTTGTCCTTGAGTGGGCCAATCCTTTCTCTAGTTACCCTCTTGCTCCTTCTATATGAATAAAAGGCTTTGGGATTTTCCTTAACCCTGTTTGCTAAAGATATTTCATGACCCCTTTTAGGCCTCTTAATTCCTCGTTTCAGATTGGTCCTACATTCCCGATATTCTTTCAAAGCTTCGTCTTTCTTCAGCCTCCTAGACCTTATGTGTGCTTCCTTTTTCCTCTTAGCTCGTCTCACAATTTCATCTGTCATCCATGGTTCCCTAATCTTGCCATTTCTATCCCTCATTTCAACTGGAAAGGTTTTCTTGAGTTAACAAGGAAGGAGATTAACTTTATTGTACCTAAACTGAACTAATAAAATCATAAACAGCGCATGCACACACACACTTACACAAGAGGTTTACACATGCACAAATAGTTACAGAGTGGGGAAAGGTAGATTGGTTGAGTTAGAGTCCATAGAAAAAAGGGGTATACAGTCTGTGAAGTTTGATGATATGGCTGCTTTTAGCTGAATTCAGTGGTCCTGAGGCTTTTAGTTTGAAGAGATAGATGACTGGTTTGGTGGGTCTCTTGGAGACAGCGATGTGGATGTTTTCCTCCAAATGCGTTTCTGGTTGGAGCCGCAGTATGCAAATGTGGACAGTCACCAGGCAGGATTTGAAAGTTTTCTAGCTGGAATGGAGAGAGAAGGAGGAGAACCTCCCACTTGGGTCTGCATGTGTCAGAGTCCATTTGCTTCTTGCTTCTCTACTGCAGAAAGACACAAGCTTAAAACCCCAGATGGGGAGGACTTGTCACATGACAATCACTCAGTGATTCAAAACATAGCAGTTAGCAGTATTTCTCTCTTGTTGAAAAGAAAAAGAACAAACAGTTCCCTTAAACTTCCTGGGTCTTTGTTCTTTCTGGGAAATGCAGCCACTTCATCTCCCTCCTCACAGTCCTTTGCAGTGCAGGATACAATGTTACAAACTAGGCGATCATCTGAAGCTGCCAACAAAGTCATCCTTTTAGCTGGGCTTTTCAAATGTCTTTTAAACAAATTATAAATTCAGATCTCCAGTCAGTGGATTAAAAAATATTATCATTCAACAAACCACATTGGCATAACAATATCCTGGTACATTGAGCACCCAATCCTTGCCATTTTTAATCCACATTTCCGTTTTTGGGGCTACATCATATTCCCATACTGCTGTTTGTGCTTGTAACTTACGAACTTTAATTAGCACACTTAATGCATTTACACTCAACATTGTAATCCTGTCTTTGTATTCTCATAGTCCTTCTCAGTCCACTCTCATCTAATACAGAACTACTCCCTATTCTAGTTCACTCTCACATTATGCACCTTATTCCTCCTTCTGACTACTATATGCTGGTGCCATCCCCCTGCCAATTTAGTTTAAACCCTCCCCAACCACACCATTGAATCTCCCTTCATGGACTTTGGTCCCAGTCCTGTTGAGGCACAAGGTGTCTCTTTTAAACAGAAACAGAGAAAAATAGGAGCAGGAGTAGGCCTTTCGACCCTTCAAGCCTGCTCCGCCATTCAATACAATCGTGGCTGATCATCCAAACTCTGTACCCTGTTCCCACTTTCTCCCCGATCACATTAGCCCCAAGAACTATATCTAACTCTTTCTTGAATATATTTAATGATTTGGCCTCAACTGCTTTCCGTGGTAGAGAATTTCACAGGTTCACCACTCACTGGGTGAAGAAATCTCTCTTCATCTCAGTCCTAAATGGCTTACCCCTTAACTGTGACCTCTGGTCCTGAACTCCCCCACCATCTGGAAAATCCTTCCTGCATCTAGTCTGTCCAGCCCTATTAGAATTTTGTAGGATTCTATGAGATCCTCTCTCATTCTTCTAAACTCTGGTGAATACAAGCCTAATCGACCCAATCTCCCTTCATACATCAGTCCTGCCGTCCCAGGAATCAGTCTGGTGAACCTTCGCTGCACTCCCTCCATAGCAAAAACATCCTTCCTCAGATAAGGAGACCAAAACTGCACACAATACACAAGGTGTGGTGTCACCAAGGCCTTGTATAATTGTTTATCCCTGCTTTTTTTTTCCTGTCTTCCAACCAGTTCTCTATCCATGTCAGTACCTTACACCCAATCCCATGTGCTTTAATTTTGCATTTTTGCATGCTAATCTCTTATGTGGAACCTTATCAAAAGCCTTCTGAAAGTCCAAATACACCACATCCACTGGTTCTCCCTTATCCATTCTACTAGTTACATCCTGAAAACATTCCAGTAGATTTGTCGAGCATGAGTTCCCTTTCGTAAATCCATGTTGAATTTGTCCGATGCTATCACTGTTTTCCAAGTGCTCTGCTATTACAGCTTTTATAATGGACTGTAGCATTTTCTCCATTACTGATGTCAGGCTAACCGGTCGATAATTCCCTGTTTTCTCTCTATCTCCTTTTTTAAATAGTGGGGTTACATTAGCTACCGTCCAATCCATTAGAACTGTCCCAGAGTCTAAAGAGTTTTGAAAATTGACCAGCAATGCATCTACTATTTCTGGGGCCACTTCCTGAAGTCCTCTGGAATGTAAATTATCAGGCCCTGGGGATTTATTGGCCTTCAATCCCATCAATTTTCCTAACACCATTTCTCTACTAATACTAATTTCATACAGTTCCTCCTTCTCACTAGACCCTATGTTCCCCAACATTTCTGGGAGGTAATTTGTGTCCTCCTTTGTGAAGACAGAACCAAACTATGTATTCAATTTGTTAGTCATTTCTTTGCTTCCCATTATAAATTCCCCCGTTGCTGATGGTAAGGGCCCCACATTTGTCTTCACTAATCTTTTTCTCTTGACATATCTATAGAAGCTTTCAAAGTCAGTTTTTATGTTCTCTGCAAGCTTACTCTCATACTCTATTTTCCCCTTCTTAATCAATCCCTTCTTCCTCCTTTGCTGAATTCTAAACTACTCCCAATCCTCAGGTTTGTAGCTTGTTCAGGCCATTTTATAGTTCTCCTCCTTAGATCTAATACTATCCTTAATTTGTTTTGTAAGCAACGGTTGAGCCACCCTTCCTGTTTTATTTTTGCACCAGACAGGAATAAACAACTGTTGTAATTCATCCATGGGCTCATTAAATGCTAGCCATTACCTATCCACTATCAACCCTTTAAGTAACGTTCCCCAATCTACCATAGCCAACTCACGCCTCATACCTTCATAGTTTCCTTTATTAAGATTCAGGAGCCTGATCTCGGAATCAACTCTCTCACTCAGCATCTTAATGAAGAATTCTGTCATGTTTTGGTTGTTCTTCCCCAAGAGATCCCACACAGCATGATTGAAAACTAATCCTTTCTCATTACACAATATCCAGTCTAGAATAGCCTGTTCGCTATTTGGTTCCTCAACGTATTGGTCCAAAAACCATCACATATGCACACCAGGCATTGCTCCTCTGCAGTATTATTGCTAATTTGGTTTGCCCAATCTATATGTAGATGAAAGTCACCCATAATTACTGTTGTACCCTTTTTGCATGCACCTCTAATTTCATGTTTAATGCTGTCCTCTACATTACCATTGCTGTTTGGTGGTCTTTATACAATCCCCACCAATGTTTTCTGCCCCTTGGTGTTTCTTAGCTCCACCCATACAGATTCCATATCAGGATTCTCTGAGCTAATATCCTTCCTCACTATTGCATTGATTTCCTCTTTTACTACCAACGCTTCTCTACCTCCTGTCCCTTTTTTCCTGTCCTTCCTAACTATTAAATAACCCTGGGTGTTCAGTTCCCATCCTTGGTCACCATGCAGACATGTCTCCATAATCACAACTATATTGTATCCATTTACATCTATTTGTGCAGTTAATTCACCTACCTTATTGCAAATACTCCACGCATTGAGAAACAATGCCTTCAGGCTTGTCTTTTTAACATTCTTAGTCATCTAAGCATTATTTTTCACTATGGCTCTATTTGTTTCTTGCCCTTTATTTCTATGCCTTCCACTTTTGTCTTTTTGTTTCTTGTCTTTTGTTTCTATTCTTGTTTCCTCCTCCTCAGTCTCCCTGCTCAGGTTCCCATCCCCCTGCCATTCGAGCTTAAATCCTCCCCAACAGCACTAGCAAACACCCCTGCGAGGACATCAGTTCCGGCCCTGCCTTGTTGTAACCCGTCCCACTTGTACAGGTCCTACCTTCCCTGGAACAGGTCCCGATGTCCCAGGAATCTAAATCCCTCCCTCCTGCACCATTTTGTCAGCCGCGCATTCATCTGGTCTGTTCTCCTGTTCCTGTGCTCACTAACATGTGGCACAGGAAGTAATCCTGAGATTCCTACCTTTGAGGACCTGCTTTTTAATTTATATCCTAACTCCTTCAATTCATCTTGCAGGACCTCACCCTTGACCCTAGAACCAGCGCAGCAACATACTATCCTGGAGTCTCGTTTGCAGACGGAGAAAGGCCTGGCTGCTCCCCTTCCAATTGAATCTCCAATCGCTATGGCTCTCCCAGTCTTTCCGTCTCCCCCGCACCCCCCACTCCTGTGCAGCAGAGCCACGAACATGGCTGTTGCTGCTTTCCCCTGGGAGGCCAACTCCCCCCAACAGTACTCTAAGTCATATATCTGTTTGAGAGGAGAATGGTCACAGGGACTCCTGCAGTACCTGCCAGCGCCTACTACTCTGCCTGGTGGTCACCAATCCCTTTTCTGCCTCTGCAGCCATTACTTGCGGTATGACCACCTCGCTAAACATTGCTATCCATGACGTCCTCAGTATCGCAGATGCTCCACAGTGAATCCATCCGCAGCTCCAGCTGCACAATGCCGTCAGCCAGTAGCTGCAGCTGGACACACTTCCTGCACACAAGGTCGCCAGGCACACTGTAAGTGTCCCTGATGTCCCACAGAGCACAGGAGGAGCATGCCACAGGGCTGATCTCTCCTACCATTACTTACCCTTAGACTAAGCTCCTTAGTTACTCCCTTTAATTTTGAGTACTAATTACGCTAGGGACCTTATTCCACTCCAAACACTACCTGCTACAAATCCCTACCTTTACTTTTATTTCAGCGACTGAAAGTAGTAAAAAAGGGTAGAAATACCCACCTGTTCCTACTTACCAATCAGCTGCTTCCCCTTGCAATGCGTCACTTTCTGAGCTGTGACGTCAATCGTGGAACTCTCTCGCTGTCCCTATGAGAGTGTGTGAGAGCATGCCTCTTTTGAACTGCTAGAACTCCTGCTCACCAGTGCTTGTCCCCTCACAGTTCCGCCTTGGTCTCGCTTCTGCCCCAGAAATGGTCCCAATACTCCAAGAATCTGAAGCCCTCCCTCCTGCACCATGCTTCAAGCCACACATTGATCTTCCCTGTCTTCCCATTTCTGCTCTCATTAATCAGTGGCACTGGGAGTAATCCAGAGATTATTACCTTTCAAGCTAATACTCTTTATCTTCCTCCCTAACTCCTGAAGATCTGACCACAGGACCTCAATACCAGCCTTTGCTATGTTGTTGCTACTTCTGGCTCATTCCCTTCCCCCTTCAGAATGTCCTGCACCCTCTCCATGATGTCCTTTACTCTGGCACCAGGGCAGCAGGATGACATGCGGGACTCCCGATAACATTTAAAGAAATGCCTATCTAAGCCGCTGACGATGGAAATACCCAGAACAACTTCATTTCTACCCTTTATTGCTCCCTCCTGTACAGTCCCTTGCCTGTTGGTTCCTTGTCTAGACTGCACTCCTTCAAGGTGTCGTCCCTCCCAGAAATCTCCAAAGCTGAGTACTAGTTTGTGAGTAGCACACATCCCGAAGACTCCCTCACTTCCTGCCTCTTCCTCCTCTTCCAGATGGCCACTCAACTGCTATCCTGAACTCCTACTGCCTGTAGGGTGACCAGCTCCTGCAATGTACAATCCAGGAAACTCTCCTGCTCCCTTATGCTCCACAGTGATTCCAGCTGCCCCTCAAGCTCGCAAATCCTGAGCTCAAGCTGAAGTTACACATATGGTTGCCCAAGACACATGAAGTTACTTGGCGTTCCTGCAGAAAACGGGAATTGTAAACAACAGATCACAGATGCCCATCCATGATAGAAACAAAACCCTCTCTTTCAAAAACCTTCACTTTTTGAACCAACTATTTCGTGCCCTGTTTCAACGATCAACTTCAATTAATATCTCTGGTCGTGCCCCATGCTTATACTCTTATTACAACTGTCAGGCAAACCCTACCAGCCAAGACTGAGGTACACATTATTTCACCACATGAACATTAAAACTTAAAAAATTGCAATGTCTGTCTGGAAGGACATTTGCATAGTACCAGACAATGTGGAAACAAAGGAAGCCAGTCCCTGTTCCTTCAATACACAGAAGTGGTCAAACCAGTTTGAGCCACATGTCTAGTTGGCTGGAGCTTTTGGATTTGAACTTCGAATAAAGGATATTGAAGCAACTGTTCTATATAAGGAGCTGGTCACATGACTAACCTGCTGAGCAACCTGGGAGTTTTTTGAATTTAAACTCCCAACAAAGGATTGAGGCAGAACACCGTGTGCTCATGGACTGAGAACATTTCCCCTCCTGTCTGCCTGTTTCCATCTTTTCTCACAGAACTGAATCATGTGAAAACACGTGAAAGTCTATCTATCGATCTGTCGAACTATCTCTCTCTCGCACCAATCTTTTAAGCTCCCCTTATATTACAAAGCTATTCTGATGAACAGTCACTATCAAGGGGCTGATGCTGTAACTGATGCTGAGATCTGCTCCCTCGGGTTTGAGAATGTATCAGGATGGAAGTGGGACAATATTACTCTGGAGCTTTCCACCTGTGAGTGAGAACAGAATAGATTTCCACTTAACCGAGGGAATATCAATCAATAAAATGAGAAAGGAATCTACTTCACACATTCCTTCATTTACAATCAATTAGAATTAAAATCAGGTGGAATGATTTATCACCAATTGCAACTTGATATCATTAATCTTATCCAGCAGACCTTAAATTATCCTGAAAGCCATGTCAACACCATATATCAATTAAGCAGCTTCTGCCCGGTGTGCACAATGATAATCAGGGTGGGGGAACAGACCCTTCACCAGGAATAAAACCCACCTGATTATCCTCCTCTTAAACTCAGTGCAATGAATATCAGGCTGGTTCTGGAAAGGACGTGCAAACCTTCTTCATCACTTTTTATTGCACCGCCCGCTTCAGGTGCTGTTTAACATCCAGATGGTAAAGAGTAAAATCTACTCCCAAGACTCAATGCAGAGAGCAGACTGTTCATCAAATAAATCACCCAGTAACATTGTCAAGGGAACAATGTACTTTTAGTCACACAGCAAGGAGAATAAACTGAATAGATAGAATTGTTGGATGTGGAAACTTGCATAATGAAGGCAGTGTTTACAGTTAAATATCATTTACACAATGAAATAGAGATATGGTTACTTACAAGGAACTCGACTGCAACTGACAGTGAGAGTCAAGAATTGGGTTTGCATGGTTACAGTATTCATACCAGGGCAGAAAACTTACCAGGGACAGCAATAACAGCGAGGGTGGGAAAATAAATTTCCTGTATATCACGAAGTATCCCAGAGACCAAATATTCCAGTGAACTAAAACGATTCATTCTTTCCATTTCTGCAGAAAGTTAATCCCGGTTTGTGCTGGAGACCAAACACTTACTGACTCTGTAACTGAGCGAAGACCCTTATGTCAGGCAGGAGAAATCTCCATTGGCATAATTATGAGCCAAGGAGACTGACATTACTTACAGTGACTGAACAAAAAGATTCTGTTAATGTCTTTACATTACTCTCTATCTCTTCATCCAAGTCATTAATGTCTTTTACACAACTCATTGTAATATCATAAATTATATTTAGCCAGATATTGCACAATGGAAAGTGAATCTCCCCAGAGTCCAGGGAAGAACAGACTGGGTGAAATCCACAGTCTGACAGCATTGGGTGCAGTGAGAACAGATTTATTTACCGGTTTCCTGATATTTCTGTGATATAATGTGTTCTGTAATTTCAGAGAATTTCTCTCCAATTCACAGGGTGGACTTTAAACTCAGCCACTGAGACCAAACCATGTGGTATAGCCCCGAGCATATTCTTCACTCATTTCTGGGTGAAACATCATTCTATTTCCATAGCCCTTAAAATGCTGTCACACTCCCAGACCTTTCCACCAAGCTCTACCTTTCCAAGTTTACCTTTCCACCGAGCTTTATATCAGCAAACTTGGATACATTACTCTCTATCTCTTCATCCAAGTCATTAATATGGAGTGTAAATAGCTGAGGCCCCAGCACTGATCCTTTCAACACCCCACTATTCACTGCTGCCAACTTGAAAATGCACCATTCTCTCTGCTTCCTGTCTGTTAACCAATCCTCTATCCACGCTAATATATTACCATGAGCTCTTATCTTGTATTGGGAAGAGGCCGTTAATAGGCCACTTACGGGTCTGTATTGGCCTCTGGGCGGAAAGGCCGTCGTCGACCTTTCCCACCACGGGAAGATCACTTGGCGACAGGGAGGCGACGGGCCTTCCGCCCTCCCACCCCTGGCCACCCATCATGATACTCCGTGCCTCCCCCTCCCCTCCTGCCTCAGGGGCCCAGACAAAATCCCTGCCCCAGAATTTGGCACAGCTGCATACACTGTTGACTATTAACCATGATTCCAACAAGAAAGATAGATGTCGCAAAATACTGAAAGAAAGCAATGCACCGGATAAATAAAGTGCCACAGTGCAGTCAACAGCTGTCCTGTAGCACAGTCATTCTATGGGTGGGAGTGGTAGGTCTATGGTATTATACTGCAAACCCTGTGATTCATGCTTCCATCTGGTGAGGCTCTGCAGACTTACTTAGTTTGCCGTATATTTTATGGCATTTTCTCCGTTGGAGTTTGGAATGCTTTTGTACAAGAGTACTTCAGCCGATTGTAATACTTTTTATTCATTGCATTAAAGCTGGGGTATTTTCAATTTTATGGTACAGGCGTCACCGATTTGGTCTTTTTTGACTCTGCCAACTCTAAGCCAGAGCAATCCAAAAGTCATCCCTCTGCCCCACTCTCTCCAAATGGCCTTGTTTCAATCCAAAACTAATACCACCCAGGGATTTCCCGATAATCCTGTATCCTCTGGTTCAAGTATTTATCCATAGGTCAATGAAGGATGGAGAACTCTGGGAAATTCCACTTTAACCCCTACAAGCAATTTAAACAACTTGCAGGAGATCACGGTGATGCATTGCTCCATGCCTACCCACCTACACAGTATGTTGGTCACACTCAGGAACTCATCCCTTCACAATATATGCAGCGAATCCACACTCATTTAATGAGCTGGCAACTTGTTCCATAGGTGATGACTCTGAAAAGAACGGCCTCCTAGCATCTAACCTAGTCTATGCTTATGTAAGTTATAATCTTGTCCCCTGGTCCTCCAAGCCAAACAAAAAATCTAATATTTTAATGATTTTAAAGATGTGAATCAAACCTCCCCCAAAGCCCTTGCTTTTCGCAAACAAAAAGCTCACTCTCGAAGCCTATCATGGGAACTAAGGGCATTTAAACTTGGTATCAATCTAGTGGCTCTCCTCTGAATCTTTTCTATCCTTAGGCTGCTTAGACAGCACCTTCCAAACCCGTGACCTCGACCAACTGGAAGGACAAGGGCAGCACATACATGGGAACATCACCACCTGCAAGTTCCCCTCCAAGTCACATACCATCCTGACTTGGAAGTATATCGGCGTTCCTTCACTGTCGCTGGGTCAAAATCCTAGAACTCACTTCCTAACAGCACTGTGGGTCTACCTACTCCAAATGGACTGCAGCGGTTCAAGAAGGCAGCTCACCACCACCTTCTCAAGGGCAATAAGGGATGGGCAATAAATGCCGGCCTGGCCAGCGTCGCCCACATCCCATGAATGAATAAAAAAAAACACCAAGTGTGGGGACAAAAACTAGACACCGTGTTCTAAAGGAGGCCGAACCATGTTGTTACATAAACACAGTGTAGTTTTTTTTGTTGTGTATTTGATTGCCTTGGCAGTCCAACCTAACAATATTTGCTTATGCAGTTGTCATCTAGCACAAGGCCATAGGTCTTCCGAGATTAATGTATGATAACACCTAGGTTCCTCTCCCGTTCAGCCTCCATGGTGTACACATGTTTGACATTGGCCTTGCTAATGTGCATAATACTACATTTCTCTGTATTGAATGATACCAAGCAGATGCAGGCCTGTTGCCACATTGCATCAATATCTGACTATTCTATTTCGTCATCTAGACCTAACACTGGCAACTAACCTTTGTATCAACAGTATTAAACCACTAACTGGGGGAGGAGGGGTATTAAACAACTAACAGGGACAAAGCTGCATAGACATCTCCATCCTCAACATGGTGGAGGCCAGCACAAGTGCAAAAGAAAAGGCTGCAGCATTTGCAATCATCTTCAGCCAGAAGTGCCAAAGGAATGATCGATCTTTGTCTCCTCCTGAGGTTCTCACCATCATAGAGGCCATTCTGCAGCCAATTCAATTCACTGCACTTTATATCAAGAAATGACTGAGTGCACTGGATAAAGCAAAGGATATGGTTCCCAACAACATCCAGGCTGTGGTCTGAAGACCTGTCCTCGAGAACAAGTCATACCTGTAGCCAAAGTGTTCCAGTACAGCAACAACATTGATTTATCCAGGTATGTCCTGTCCACAAAAAGCAGGACAAATCCAATCCAACCAATTACCACTCCATTGGTCTACCCTCAAATCATTAGAAAAATGATGGAAGGTGTCATCGACAGTGCTATCAGGCAGCATTTACTCAGCAATAACCTGCTCACTGATGAGCAGTTTGGGTTCCACCAGGGGCACTAGACTCCCAGCCTCATTACAGCCTTGGTCCAAACATGGAAAAATGAGCTGAATTCCAGAGGAGAGGTGAGATGAGAGTGACTGCCCTTGGCATCAAGGCAGCATTTGACAAGTGTGGCATCAAGGAGGCCGAGCAAAATTGAAGTCAATGGGAATCAGGAGGAAGCTCTCCACTGGCTGGAGTCACACCTAGCACAAAGGAAGATGTTTGTGGTCGTTGGACGCCAATCATCTCAGCCCCAGGGCATTGCTCCAGAAGTTCTTATGCCCAATCATCTTAGCTGCTTCATAAATTAACCTTTCCTCCATCATAGAATCATAGAATGGTTACAGCACAGAATTTGGCCTGTCATGTCAATGCAGCAAATTCCAGAAGTGGGGATGTACACTGAACAGTTTTCAGTAGCATTCACAGCTCCTCAGATACTGAAGGAGTCCGTGACCGCAGGCAGCAAGACCTGGACAACATTCAGGCTTGGGCTGATAAATGGCAAGTAACATTTGTGCCACACAAGTGCTGAGCAATTAGCATCCACAACAAGAAGCCATCGAACCATCTCCCCTTGACATTCAATGGCATTACCATTGCTGAATCCCCTGTGTGGGTGTCACCGTTGACCAGAAACTTAACTGTACCAGCCATATAAATACTGTGGCTACAAGAGCTAGTCAGAGGTTTTGGAATTCTATTTTTTTTATTCTTTCATGGGAAGTGGGCATCGCTGGCCAGGCCAGCATTTATTGCCCATTCCTAATTGCCCTTGAGAAGGTGGTGGTGAGCTGCCTTCTTGAAATGCTGCAGTCCATGTGGGGTAGGTACACCCACAGTGCTGTTAGGAGTTCCAGGATTTTGACCCAGCAACTGTGAAGGAACGCCGATATGCTTCCAAGTCAGGATGGTGTGTGACTTGGAGGGGAACTTGCAGGTGGTGGTGCTCCCATGTATGTGCTGCCCTTGTCCATCTAGTTGGTAGACTTCACGGGTTTGGAAGGTGCTGTCTAAGGAGCCTTAGTGCATTGCTGCAGTGCATCTTGTCGATGGTACACACTGCTGCCACTGTGCGTCGGTGGTGGAGGGAGTGAATGTTTGTAGATGGGGTGCCAATCAAGCGGGCTGCTTTGTCCTGGATGGTGTTGAGCTTCTTGAGTGTTGTTGGAGCTGCACCCATCCAGGCAACTGGAGAGTATTTCATCACACTCCTGACTTGTGCCTTGTAGATGGTGGACAGGCTTTGGGGAGTCAGGAGGTGAGTTACTCGCCTCAGGATTCCAAGTCTCTGACCTGCTCTTGCAGCCACAGTATTTATATGGCTACTCCAGTTCAGTTTCTGGTCAATGGTAGCCCCTAGGATGTTGATAGTGGGGGTTCAGCGATGGTAATGCCATTGAATGTCAAGGGGAGATGGTTAGATTCTCTCTTGTTGGAGATGGTCATTGCCTGGCACTTGTGTGGTGCGAATGTTACTTGCCACTTATCAGCCCAAGCCTGGATATTGTCCAGGTCTTGCTGCATTTCTACACGGACTGCTTCAGTATCTGATGAGTCACGAATGGTGCTGAACATTGTGCAATCATCAGCGAACATCCCCACTTTTGACCTTATGATTGAAGGAAGGTCGTTGATGAAGCAGCTGAAGATGGTTGGTCCTAGGACGCTACCCTGAGGAACTCCTGCAGTGATGTCCTGGAGCTCAGATGATTGACCTCCAACAACCACAACCATCTTCCTTTGAGTTAGGTATGACTCCAGCCAGCGGAGGGTTTTCCCCCGATTCCCATTGACCACAGTTTTGCTAGGGCTCCTTGATGCCATACTCGGTCGAATTCTGCCTTGATGTCAAGCGCAGTCACTCTCACCTCACCTCTTGAGTTCAGCTCTTTTGTCCATGTTTGAACCAAGGCTGGAATGAGGTCAGGAGCTGAGTGGCGCTGGCGGAACCCAAACTGAGCATCACTGAGCAGGTTGTTGCTAGGCAAGTGCCGCTTGATGGCACTGTTGATGACACCTTCCATCACATTACTGATGATTGAGAGTAGGCTGATGGGGCGGTAGTTGGTCGGGTTGGATATTTCCTGCTTTTTGTGTACAGGACATACCTGGGCAATTTTCCACATTGCAGGGTAGATGCCAGTGTTGTAGCTGTACTGGAACAGCTTGGCTACGGGCGCGGCAAGTTCTGGAGTACAGGTCTTCAGTACTATTGCCGGAATATTGTCAGGGCCCATAGCTTTTGCAGTATCCAGTGCCTTCAGTCATTTCTTGATATCACGTGGAATGAATCGAATTGGCTGAAGTCTGGCATCTGTGATGCTGGGGACTTCAGAAGGAGGCCGAGATGGATCATCAACTCGACACTTCTGGCTGAAGATTGTTGCAAATGCTTCAGGCTTCTCTTTCGCACTGATGTACTGGGCTCCCCCATCATTGAGGATGGGGATATTTGTGGAGCCACCTCCTCCAGTTAGTTGTTTAATTGTCCACCAACATTCTCGGCTGCATGTGCCAGCACTGCAGAGCTTAGATCTGATCCGTTGGTTTTGGGATCGCTTAGCTCTGTCTATCGCATGCTGCTTACGCAGTTTGGCACTCAGATAGTCCTGTGTTGTAGCTTTACCAGGTTGACACCTTATTTTGAGGTATGCTGCTGCTGCTGCTGATGGCCCACAGCGCCTCATGGATGCCCAGTTTTGCATTGCTGGATCTGTTCGAAATCTATCCCATTTAGCATGGTGATAGTGCCACAGAACACAATGGAGGGTATCCTCAATGTGAAGGCGGGACTTCGTCTCCACGAGGACTGTGCGGTGGTCACTCCTACCAATACTGTCATGGACAGATGCATCTGCGGCAGGCAGATTGGTGATGACGAGATCGAGTATGTTCTTCCCTCATGTTGGTTCCCCCACCACCTGCCGCAGACCCAGTCTAGTAGCCATGTCCGTTAGGACTCGGCCAGCTCGGTCAGTAGTGGTGCTACCAAGCCACTCTTGGTGATGGACATTGAAGTTCCCCCACCCAGTGTACATTTTCTGCCCTTGCCACCCTCAGTGTTTCCTCCAAGTGGTGTTCAACATGGAGGAGTACTGAGTCATCAGCTGAGGGAGGGCGGTAGGTGGTAATCAGTAAGTTACCTTGACCATGTTTGGCCTGATGCCATGAGACTTCATGGGGTCCGGAGACGATGTTGAGGACTCCCAGGGCAACTCCATCCCTATTGTATACCACTGTGCCACCACCTCTGCTGGGTCTGTCCTGCCGGTGTGACAGGACGTACCCGGGGATGGTGATGGCGGTGTCTGGGACATTGTCTGTAAGGTATGATTCCGTGAGTATGACTACATCAGGCTGTTGCTTGACTAGTCTGTGGGACAGCTCTCCCAACTTTGGAACAAGCCCCCAGATGTTAGTAAGGAGGACTTTGCAGGGTCGACAGGGCTGGGTTTGCCGTTGTCGTTTCCGGTGCCTAGGTT
This sequence comes from Heterodontus francisci, assembly GCF_036365525.1. NCBI lineage: Eukaryota > Metazoa > Chordata > Chondrichthyes > Heterodontiformes > Heterodontidae > Heterodontus > Heterodontus francisci. The sequence goes on from NC_090410.1 coordinate 33,055,777, forward strand.
GATGCTGGGTGGTCCGTCCGGTTTAATTACTTTTTAATGACTTTGTAACGGTTCGGTACAACTGAATGGCTTGCTAGGCCATTTCAGAGGCCATGTCAGAGTTAACCACATTGCTGTGGCTCTGGAGTCACATGTCGGCCAGACCAGGTAAGTACAGCAGATTTCCTTCCCTAAAGGACATTCTGTAGCAAGTAACTCACCTACTGATTCCTGAAAGCCTGTCCACCATTTGCAAGGCACCAGTCATGAGTGTAATGGAATACTCTCCACTTGCCGAAATCAGTGCAGCTACAACAACACTCAAGAAGCTCAACATCATCCAGGACAAAGCAGTCCGCCTGATCATCTCCCCCATTCATCACCTTAAACATTCACTCCCTCCACCACCGGTGCACAGTGGAAGTGGTGTGTACTATCTACAAGATGCACTACAGCAACTTGCCAAGCCTCCTTTGACAGCACCTTCCAAACCCATGACCTCTACCACCGAGAAGGAATCAACCAGGTGAATGGGAAACTCTCTTACAACACCTCCTCTATTCAGGTGGTTATGCAGAGCATCTGAAATGACCCCACTGTGCAATTTGTTTTTTACTAAAGTCAAGTTACTGGCCTGTAACTTCCCAGTTCTCTCTCATTGCCTTTGTAATATTAGTACAACACCTCTGCCCAGTGCATGGGAACAATCTTAGTGAGCTTTGAGATGTACCAGTAAAAGGGCATGCGGAGCTTGGTTCCCATTGCTTTGCATACACTTTGTGGAATACTGTCAGGGCCCTGTTGTTTTGAGACTTCTTATTCGAGCCAGGACTATAACTGTACCAATTAGTCATTTACAACTTCAGTCCTACAATGTAATATTGGTAACTTAGTCTTACGTTAAGAATGCAACTTTTGGACTGAGCTGACAAAGAGTAAAAACGTACTTCCAGAGCTAGTCACATTTCTGGGAGCATGTTATAGTCGACTGATCAGTGGAAAGAAAGTATGAATTTGTAGATTTTAATTATCCAGGTATATGAGAATGAGGTAAATGTAGCGCCCAGAGGTGACCCCAGGGTTTAGGCGGCTCCTCAACCTCTTACTTTTTAAAGCCTTTACTAAACCTGCCTAAATCCAGTTTGTAGCCTTGACTCTGGTTACTTGCAGCATTTCACTGCAAAAAGAGCTGATGAAATGTTTTATTACCTGCACCCCCTTCCCCCACCCCCTTCCCCCCTCACTCCCCCCTCCCAGCTCACCCCCCTCGCACCCCCTTCCCCCACCCCCGTCCCCCCCGCTCCCCCCTCCCAGCTCACCCCCCTCGCACCCCCTTCCCCCACCCCCTTCCCCCCACTTCCCCTTCCTAGCTCACCCCCCTCGCACCCCTTTCCCCCACCCCCATCCCCCCCGCTCCCCCCTCCCAGCTCACCCCCCTCGCACCCCCTTCCCCCACCCCCGTCCCCCCCGCTCCCCCCTCTCAGCTCACCCCCTCGCACCCCCTTCCCCCACCTCCTCACACCCCCTTCCCAGCTCCCCCCTCGCACCATCTTCCCCTCACACCCCCTTCCCCTGCACCCCCTCCCCTACCCCCCAGCAGCACCCTCCCCAGCTCCCCTTCGCACCCCCTTCCCTCCACCCCTCTCCTCCCGCACCCACTTCCCTCACCTCCTCCCACCGGCATCCACCTGCACCTGAGCAGGGGCCCTAACAACCCCACTGCCTTGTGGCGTCTCGGGAGAGACCAAGGCTAAGGGAGTAAACCCTAACAGAAAATCCGGTGCGGAACCCCGAAGGCGGTCATGTGTCACCTTTGGCATGTTTCCGGCAGTTCCTGCAGCCATACTGTGCACTCCTTTGGACCCCACCAGGAAGGCTGAGAGGGGCGTTTTGATGCTTGGACAACTCACAACCTCCATACATCCACCCAGGCATGCGCCATGGAGAGGTCACTCCATAGTCGCCTCACAGCGAGCAAAACAACATGAAAGGCAGCAGTTACGGGTTATAAATCCAGCTCAATTGGCGTCGAGATTGGGCGCCATGGGTTGCCTTTGTCGGTGGGAGAGATCATCGCATCTCACTGGACAGCTACCGCCCGCCTCAAACCGGGCATCCCCCGGTCAGTAAGCTTCTGTCCCGCCACAGTCCACCTGCTTCAATGGGTGCTTGGAGCTCAGGGTCATTGCCTGACAAGTGGACTGTAACACCGCACCAAACAGCACGACAAAAAAAGGAACGAAGGTAACAACCCATCGTTTTGCAAGCTGGAATGTCAGAACTATGTGTCCTGGCCTGTCGGATGACCTTACACAAAGCAACGATTCTCGGAAGACCGCCATCATTAACAACGAGCTCAGTAGACTCAACGTGGACATTGCAGCACTTCAGGAGACACGTCTCCCTGCGAGCGGATCTCGAAGAGAGCAAGACTACACCTTCTTCTGGCAGGGTAGGGATCCTGAAGAGCCAAGACAGCATGGAGTGGGCTTCACCATCAGAAACCCTTTGCTCAGCATGACAGAGCCACCCTCAAATGGCTCGGAACGCATACTGTCCATCCGACTGTTCACCGCCTCTGGTCCAGTCCACCTACTGGGCATCTATGCTCCAACACTGTGCTCCCCACCTGAAGCGAAAGACCAGATCTATGAGGAACTCCATAATATCATTAGTAGCATCTCCGATACTGAGCACCTGTTCCTGCTGGGGGACTTTAATGCCAGGGTTGGGGCCGACCATGATTCATAGCCCTCCTGCCTTGGGCGCTATTGCATTGGAAGGATGAATTAGAATGGACAGAGACTAATTGAGTTGTGTACCTATCATAACCTCTGCATCACCAACTCGTTCTTTCATATGGAACCCTGTCACCAGGTTTCTTGGAGGCACCCAAGATCACGTAGTTGGCACAAGCTGGTCCTCATCGTCACAAGGCGAGCCTCTTTAAACAGCGTTAAAATCAAACACAGCTTCCACAGTGCGGACTGCGACAGTGACCACTCCCTGGTGTGCAGCAAGGTTAGACTCAAACCAAAGAAGCTGCATCACTCCAAGCAGAAGGGCCGCCCGCGCATCAACACTGGTAGAATTTCTCATCCACAGCTGTTACATAAGTTTCTAAATTCACTTGAAAAAGCCCTTCAAAACACTCCTACAGGGGATGCAGAGACCATTTGAGCCCACATCAGAGACGCCATCTATGACTCAGCAATGACCACGTATGGCAAACGTGTGAAGCGGAATGCAGACTGGATTCAATCTCACTTTGAAGAGCTGGAACCTGTCATAGCCGCTAAGCGCATTGCACTGCTGAACTACAAGAAAGCCCCCAGCGAGTTAACATCTGTAGCACTTAAAGCAGCCAGAAGCACTGCACTAAGAACAGCCAGGCGCTGCGCAAATGACTACTGGCAACACCCATGCAGTCATATTCAGCTGACCTCTCACACCGGAAACATCAGAGGAATGTATGATAGCATTAAGAGAGCTTTTGGGGCAACCATCAAGAACATCGCCCCCATCAAATCTAAATCAAGGGACACAATCACTGACCAATGCAAGCAAATGGACCACTGGGTGGAGCACTACCTAGAACTGTACTCCAGGGAGAATGTTGTCACTGAGACTGCCCTCAGTGCAGCCCAGTCTCTGCCAGCCATCAAAATCGGAACTCAGTGATGCCATTGATTCTCTAGCCAGCGGAAAATCCCCTGGGAAGGACGGCATTACCCCTGAAATAATCAACTATGCCAAGCCTGCTTTACTTTCAGCACTGTACGAGCTGCTTTGACTGTGCTGGGACGAGGGAGCAGTCCCACAGGAGAAGCGCGATGCCAGTGTCATCACCCTTTATAAGAACAAGGGTGACCGTGGTGACTGCAACAACTACTGTGGAATCTCACTGCTCAGCATAGTGGGGAAATTCTTCGTTCGAGTCGCTTTAAACAGGCTCCAGAAGCTAGCTGAGCGTGTCTACCCTGAGGCACAGTGTGGCTTTCAAGCAGAGAGATCCACCATTGACATGCTGTTCTCCCTTCGCCAGCTACAGGAGAAATGCCGTGAACAACAGATGCCCCTCTACGTTGCTTTCATTGATCTCACCAAAGCCTTTGACCCGTCAGCAAACGTGGTCTCTTCAGACTACTAGCAAAGATCGGATGTCCACCAAAGCTACGAAGTATCATCACCTCATTCCATGACAATATGAAAGGCACAATTCAGCATAGTGGCGCCTCATCAGACCCCTTTCCTACCCTGAGTGGCGTGAAACAGGGCTGTGTTCTCGCACCTACACTGTTTGGGATCTCCTTGTCCCTGCTGCTCTCATATGCGTTCAATTCTTCTGAAGAAAGAATTTTCCTCCACACAAGATCAGTCCTCATCAGGGAACTCCTCTTTGCTGACGATGCTGCATCAACATCTCACACTGAAGAGTGTCTGCGGAGACTCATCGACAGGACTGCAGCTGCCTGGAAAGAATTTGGCCTAACCATCAGCCTCAAGAAAATGAACATCATGGGACAGGATGTCAGAAATGTTCCAACCATCAATATCGGCGAACACGCTCTGGAAGTGGTTCAAAATGGTTAGCACCGCAGCCTCACAGCTCCAGTGACCCGGGTTCGATTCTGGGTCCTGCCTGTGTGGAGTTTGCAAGTTCTCCCTGTGACTACATGGGTTTTTGCTGGGTCCTCCAGTTTCCTCCCTCAGCCAAAGACTTGCAGGTTGATGGGTAAATTGGCCATTATAAATTGTCCCTTGTATAGGTAGGCGGTCGGGGAATTGTGGGGATGTGGCAGAAATATGAGATTAATGTAGGATTAGTATAAATGGGTGGTTGATGGTCGGCACAGACTCGGTGGGCCGAAGGGCCTGTTTCAGTGCTGTATCTCTAAATAAAATAAAAATAAATAAAAATAAAAATAAAATAAACTATCACCAGTAACCTGTCTCTCGATGTAGAAATCAACAAGCGCATGGGAAAGGCTTCCACTGTGGGAAAATGGCGCACTGACACGGAACACAAAATTCCGAGTGTATCAAGCCTGTGCCTTCAGTACCTTGCTCTACGGCAGCGAGGCCTGGACAACGTATGTCAGCCAAGAGCGACGTCTCAATTCATTCCATCCTCGCTGCCTCCGGAGAATCCTTGGCATCAGGTGGCAGGACCGTATCTCCAACACAGAAGTTCTCGAGGTGGCCAACATCCCCAGCATATACACACTACTGAGCCAGCGGTGCTTGAGGTGGTTTGGCCATGTGAGCTGCATGGAAGATGGCAGGATCCCCAAGGACACATTGTACAGCGAGCTCGTCACTGGTATCAGACCACCGGCTGTCCTTGTCTCCGCTTTAAAGACGTCTGCAAACGCAACATGAAGTCCTGTGACATTGATCATTAGTCATGGGAGTCAGTTGCCAGCGGCCACCAGAGCTGGCGGGCAGCCATAAAGGCGGGGCTAAAGTGTGGCGACTCCAAGAGACTTAGCAGTTGGCAGGAAAAAAGACAGAAGCGCAAGGGGAGAGCCAACTGTGTAACAGCCCCGACAACCAATTTTGTCTGTAGCACCTGTGGAAGAGTCTGTCACTCTAGAATTGGCCTTTATAGACACTCCAGGCGCTGCTTTACAAATCACTGACCACCTCCAGGTGCTTACCCATTGTCTCTCGAGACAAGGAGGCCAAAGAAAAAGAAGAAGAATCTTTTATGTGGCACCTCATCGAATGCCTTTTGAAAATCCAGGTATACTGCATCTACTGGTTCCCCTTTATCTACGTTACTAGTTACATCCTCAAAAAACTCTATTAAATTTGTCAAACAGAATCTCCCTTTATTAAAACCATGCTGACTTGTTCTAATCATAATATGATTTTTTTAATTGCAGTGTTGAGACTTCTTTAATAACAGTTTCCAGCATCTTCCCAATGACTGATGTGAGGCTAACTGGCCTGTAGTTCCTTGTTTTCTCTCTACCTCCTTTCTTGAAAAGCGACGTAACATTTGCCAACTTCCAATCTGACGGGACCATTCCTGAATCTGAGGAACTCTGGAAAATCATAGTCAGCACCTCTACTATCTCTGTAGCTGTCTCTTTTTGAACCCTCGGCTGTAGGCCATCTGGTCCCAGGATTTGTCAGATTTTAGTCCCTCAAGTTTCTCCAATACGTTTTCTTGGCTGATATCAATATCATTAATTTCCTCACTCTTTTTAGCCCCGAGGTTTCTGCTTATTTCTGGTATGGAACTTGTGTCTTCTACTGTGAAGACAGACACAAAATATTTGTTCAATGCTGCTTGAGAGTCAATAACCAGATGACACAGATTTAGGACAATTGGCAAACAAACCAGAGAGAATAAGAGGAGAAGTTTAATGCAATGATTTGTTGTGAGCTGGACTGCAGTATCTGAGAAAGTAGGAAGCAGATCCAATAGTAACTTTCCAACAAAAGTGGATATATATTGAAAAGGAGATATTTGCATGGCTATGGGGGAATAGCAGCCGAGAGGTTACAATTGAATCTCTCTTTCATGGAGACAGCACAGACTCCTCCTGTATGGAATGATAAAATGAATGTCGAGAAACAATTTACATTTGTATCGCAGCTCCAACATAATAAACCTTCAAAAGACGCTGCACAGGAGCATTCAAAACAGCATTTAATGCGAGCCACATAAGCAGATATAAGGTCAGATTTCTTCATTCGGGGTAGATGGTCATCATTGGCTCAGACAGCATTTATTGCCCATCCCGAATTGCCCTTGAGAAGGTATTGCTGAGCTGCTTTCTTGAACCGCTACAGTTAGGTGCACCCACAGTGCTGTTTGGAAGGGAGTTCCAGGATTTTGAGCTAGAGACAGTGAAGGAACGGCAAGAGACTTCCAAGTCAGGATGGTGTGTGACTTGGAGGGGAACTTGCAGGTGGTGGTGTGCTCATCCATTTGCTGCTCTTGTCCTGGTAGTAGGTCGCAAGATTGGAAGGTGCTGTTGAAAGAATATTGGTGAGTTGCTGCAGTGCATTTGTAGATGATATACACTGCTGTCAGTGTGCGCCAGTGGTGGAGTGAATGTTGAAGGTGGTGGATGGGGTGCCAATAAAATGGGCTGCTTTGTTCTGGGTGGTGTCGTGCTTCTTGAGCATTATTGGAACTGCACCTATCCACGCAAGGTATTCCAACACATGACTGACTTGATGGTAGATAGGCATTGGGGAGACAGGAGGTGAAGTTACTCAGCACAGAATTCTGAGCATCTGACTGCTGTTGTAGCCACAGCATTTATATGGCTGGTCCGGTTCAGTTTCTGGTCAATGGTAACCCCACCAGGATGTTCATAGTGGGGGATTCAGCATTGGTAAAGCCATTGACTGTCAAGGGGAGATGGTTAGATTCTCTCTTGTTTGAGATGATCATTGCCTGGAACTTGTGTGACGAAAACGTTACTTGCCACTTATCAGCCTAAGCATGGATGTTATCCAGGTCTTGTTGCATGTGGACATGGATTGCTTCAATATCTGAGGAATAGAGAATGCTGATGATCATTGTGCAATCATCAGATAACATTCACACTTCTGACCTTATGATGGTGGGAAGGTCATTGATGAAGATAATTGGGCCAAGGACATTACCCTGAGGAACTCCTGCACTGATGTCCTGAGACTGTGATGACTGACCTCCAACAACCACAACCATCTTCCTTTGTACTAGGTATGACTCGAACCAGTGGAGAGTTTTCCCCCTGATTCCCATTGACTCCAGTTTTGCTCAGGCTCCTTGATGCCATACTCGGTCAAATGTTGCCCTGATGTCAAGGGCAGTCACTCTCACCTCAACTCAAGTTCAATTCTTTTGTTCATGTTTGGACCAAGGAGCTGAGTGGCCCTGGCAGAATCCAAACTGAGCATCAGTAAGCAAGTTATTGCAGAGCAAGTCCCGCTTGATGGCACTGTCGACGACCCCTTCCATCACTTTGCTGATGATCGAGAGTAGACTGATAGGGTGGTAATTGGCTGGGGTGGATTTGTCCTGCTTTTTGTGCACAGGACATACCTGGGCAATTTTCCACATTGTTGGGTAGATGCCAGTGTTGCAACTGTACTGGAACAGCATGACTAGTGACTTGGCTATTTCTGAAGCACAAGTCTTCAGTACTATTGCCGGATGTTGTCAGGATCCATAGCCTTTACAGGATCCAGTGCCTTCAGTTGTTTTATGATATCACATGAAGTGAATTGGATTGGCTGAAGACTGGCATATGTAATGCTGTGGACCTCAGGAGGAGGGTGAGATGGATCAGCCATTTGGCACTTCTAGCTGAAGATGGATGCAAATGCTTCAGCCTTATCTTTTGCACTGATGTGCTGGGCTCCCCCATCGTTGAGTATGGGGATGTTTGTGGAGCCTCCTCCTCTGGACAATTGAAAAACTGATCACCACCATTCATGACTGCATGTGGCAGGACTACAGAGCTTTGATCTGATCCATTGGGTTTGGGATTGCTTAGCCCTCTCTATTGCATGCTGCTTCCGCTGTTCTGCATGCAAGGAGTCCTGTGTTGTAGCTACACCAGGCTGACACCACATTTTTATGTATGCCTGGTGCTGCTCCTGGCATGCCCTCCTGCACTCTTCATTGAACCAAAATGCTTGCATGAAGAGGTAGATTTTAAGCAGTGTGTTAAAGGAGGAAAGTAAGCTGCAGATGTGGAGATATTTAGGGAGGGAATTCCAGAGCTTAGGTCATGGGCAGCTGAATGCATGGCCACCAATGGTGGAGTGATTAAAATCGGGAATGCTCAAGAGGCCAGAATTGGAAGTGCACAGATATCTTGGAGGGTTTGGTGGCTGGAGGAGATTACAGAGATAGACAGGGGTGAGGCGATGGAGCGATTTAAAAAAAAGGATGAGGATTTTAAAATCTGGATGTTGCTTGACTGGGAGCCAATATAGATCAGCGAGCACATGGGGTGATAGGGGAATGGGACTTTGTGCAAGTTAGGACATGGGCAGAAGGGATTTAGATGACCTCAACTTTAAGGAGAGTAGAATGTGGGAAATCTGCCAGGAATGCATTGGAATGGTCAATTCTAGAGGTAACAAAGGCATGAATGAGGGTTGAAGCAGCAGATGAGGTAAATCAGTGTCAGAGCAGTGGGAGGCATTCAAAGGGGAGATACAAGGGGTTCAGAGTAAACATGTTCCCGCAAAGAAAAAGGGTGAGACAGTCAAATCTACAGCCTCATGGATCTCAAGGAGCCGACAGGTAAGATAAGACAGAAAATGAAATCTTAAGTCCAACACAGAGATCTCAATACTGCAGAAAGCCGAGAGGATTATAGAAAGTGGCGGGGTGAAATCAAAATGGTAATTAGGGAAGCAAAGAGAGGGCATGAAAGAATATTGGCAAGCAAAATCAAGGTGAACCCAAAGATGTTTTATTAATACATTAAGAGTAAGAGGATAACTAAGGAGACAGTAGGGCCCATAAAAGACCAAAAAGATAACCTATGTATAGCGGCAGAAGATATTCATATGGTTCTTAATGAATACTTTGCATCTGTCTTCACAAAAGAGGTGGCTGATGCAAATATTGTAGTTAAGCAGGAGGGGTGTGAAGTATTGGATGTGATAAACATAGGGAGAGAGGAAGTATTAATGGGGCTCGCCTACTTGAAAGTTGATAAATCACCAGGACCAGATGAAATGTACCCCAGGATGTTAGAAGAAACAAGGTGGATACAAAAATTGGCTCAGTGGCAGGAAACAAAGGGTTATTGTTGACGGGTTTTTAACGACTGGAGGGCCGTTTCCAGTGATGTTCCGCAGGGCTCAGTATTGGGTTCCCTGCTTTTTGTGGTATGTATTAACAATTTGGACATAAATGTTGTGGGCATGGTCAAGAGGTTTGCAAATGACACAAAGATTGTCTGTGTGGTAGATAGTGAGGAAGATAGCTGTAGGCTGCAGGAAGATATATATGGTCTGGTCAGATGGGCAGATAAGTGGGAAATGGAATTCAGGCTGGAGAAGTGTGTGATGCATTTGGGGAGAGCAAATAAGGCAAAGGAATACACGATTAATGGGAAAATACGGAGAAGTGGTGAAGTGGAAACCCTCAACTCATTCAAAAGCAGTCTGGATATGCACCTCAAGTGCTATTATCTGCAGGGTTACAGATCAAATGCTGGAAGGTGGGATTAGAATAGGTGGATCGTTTTTCGGCCGTCACAGACACGATGGGGCAAGTGAACACTTTCTGTGCCTTAAATGTTCTATGATTCTATGAGCTGAAACACGTGTGAAATTAGGTGATGTCACAGAGCTAGAATTATCCATGAGTCCCATTGATGTCTGCTTTTTGTGGGATATGTGGAACATTCCCTGTTCCAGTATGACTCGGGCCCCCTCCCTCACCTCTTTTTCTGCTACATTGATGACTCTATCAGTTCTATTTCCTGTTCTTGTCCTGAACTGGAAAATTTAATCAACTTTGCTTCCAATTTCCACCCTTCTCTCACCTTCACATGGTCCATCTCCAACTCTTCCCTTCCCTTCCTTGACTTCTCTGTCTCCATTTCTGGGGATAGGCTTTATAAAAATATTTATTATAAGCCCACTGACTCCCTTGACTACACTTCTTCACACCATGCTTCCTGTAAGGACTCCTTTCCATTCTCCCAGATTCTCTTTCTCTATTGCATCTGTTCTGAAGATGTAACCTTCCATACCAGTGTTTCTGATATGTCTTCCTTTCTCCTCAACCGATGAATTCTCCCACTGTGATTAAGAGGGACCTCAACCGTGTCGGTCCGACTAACCATGTTTCTTCTCTCAGCCATTCACCTCTTCCCCAGAGACATGATAGGATTCCCTTTGGCCTCACCTTCCACCCCACCAGCTCCATATTCAATGGATCATCCTTCATTATTTCCTCCACATCCAGCATTTCGCCACAACCAAAGATATCTTCACCTCTCATTCTTCTAAATTCCAGCTCTCCCTCACCATCACCTCTCTCGACTCTTCCACCCTTGTTAAATTGTCAGACTCCTTGTCCGACATCCAGTACTGGATCAGCAGAAATTGGTCTTGCTGACATACATTGGCTCCCGGTCAAGCAGCGTCTGGATTTTAACATTTTCCTTCTTGTTTTCAAATCCCTCCATGGCCTCGACCCTCCTTATCTCTGTAATCTCCTCCAGCCCCACAAACTTCCGAGATATCTGCACTCCTCTAATTCTGGCCTCTTCAGCATCCTCGATTTTAATCGCTCCACCATTGGCGGCCATGCCTTCAACTGCCTGGGCTCTAAGCTGTGGAATTCCCTCTCTAAACGTCTCCGTCTCTCTACCTCACTTTCGTCCTTTCAGACTCTCCTCAAAACCTGTCTCTTTGTTCAAGATTTTGGTCTTCTGCCCGAAAATCTCTTTATGTGGCTCAGTGTCAAATTTTGCTTTCTGTTTAGGGTGCTATATAAATATAAGTTGTTGTTGCTTGTGCCTTCACTGTAACAGTTTCCTGACAACACGCAGCCTGCCTCAAGGACATAACTTCAGACACAACTTTCTTGTGATCTTCTTATATCCAAGATCACTCTTTACTTTCCTTCACACGTGTTTTAAATTCTGCCGTTTCTGATCACAGCACATGGCCAATCTCCTGTAATTGCTCCTTTTCAGCCACTAGCATTCTGTTCATTTATTCTCCATTTCTTTCAATCACACCTTTCAACAGATCGATTAAGATGAATACAGGATGTTTTGGATCTTGCTGCACTGACCTAGCTTGACAAAATGGCACAATTGAGCCCTCATTGGCAGCTATGTGGCACTGCCCGTCACTCATCCACCTCAACTGTTCAGAGAAAAGCACCAAATACCAGGTAAACAGAAGCCAGTTTTCAGTTAGTTTAGAGATACAGCACTGAAACAGGCCCTTCGGCCCACCGAGTCTGTGCCGAACATCAACCACCCACATATACTAATCCTACACTAATCCCATATCCCTACCACATCCCCACATGTCCCTATATTTCCCTGTCTCCTACCTATACTAGGGGCAATTTATAATGGCCAATTAACCTATCAACCTCCAAGTCTTTGGCATGTGGGAGGAAACCGGAGCACCCGGAGGAAACCCACGCAGACACAGGGAGAACTTGCAAACTCCACACAGGCAGTACCCAGAATTGAACCCGGGTCACTGGAGCTGTGAGGCTGCAGTGCTAACCACTGCGCCACTGTGCCGCCCTGTATCCCCCCATCACAATATTCCCCAAGAAAGTATCATGAGCTGCTGGGCCGCTGTCCCTCTCAAGGCCGGCTCTGCTTTCACAGCTTGTTCACCAAACAGTCCCATGGATAGAAATGTATCTGGATTCAAGACACAAATGAACATTGGTGTGAATGGGACCTGTGTCCCCAGGAACAGCAGTGGGAGCAGAGCAAACCTAATGGCGTAATATTGAGAATGGATGTTCGATGAGGCAATGCTGCAGGAAAATGACAATGGAATGGAAGGAGGAAAGTAAAGGAGGGATATTGACTGTGAAAGGAGGACAAGCTGGGAGAAGAGACGGGTTTGAATTATGGAGCATCAAGCACAGGCATGTGACAGTGAGAGGATTTGAAAGAGCAAATTGTCTTCCATGAACAACAATTTGTTTCCAGTTGGAATAGATTGATTTTTCACTGTGTTCTGTTAACATGTGCAGCAGAGACCAGACATTGATGCAGCCACAACTCAGTGTACTGACCACTGTGTGATCATGGTGCTACACATCAGCTGTGGGAGTTGTGCACAAACCAAAGCAATATCACGAATGACACTACTGAGAAACACACATCTTTAAAGGCAACTTAATGAAAGCCAAGAGCTGTTCAGGTGATGAATACTCAGTGAATATTCAGTGACTGATTAATACCATCCCACGGATCTGTCCAGATTTTTTTATTTATTCTTTCAGAATTTGTTGCTCATCTCTAATTTCCCTTCACAACTGAATGGCTTACTAAACTATTTCAGAGCACAATGAAGAGTCAACCCTATTGCTGTGAGTCTGGAGTTACATATCGGCCAGACCAGGTATGGATGGCAGAATTCCTTCTCTGAAGGATATCAGCGAATCAGGTGGATTTTACAAAAATCAATGATAACTTCATGGTATCATTCCTGAAACCAGCATTTACATTGTTTTTTTTAAAAATTTAATCAAATTCAATCAGCTGCAGCAGTGGGTTTTGAACCGATTTCCCCAGGTTATTAGCCTGGAACACCAGGTTACTCGCTACGTGACATTAAGACTATGCCACTGTACATTGCCACAACAGGATAAATTGCTGCAGCAAGCACAACATTTATTCTGAATTTCAATGAAGAGCTGGTTGACACTCTCTAACTTTATTGCAATGTCTGTCCAATGATTTCAGTGACCTTTATTCTGAAGGTTCTGATAGCAGCACTGTGCTAAAACAAAAATGAATGTTAAACTAACTGTACGTACCGACAGCCGAGACTTCACAAACTGAATAGCCACTTCATGCTTTTCCAAATATTCAGCTACAATCTTGTTCAAAACGATATTTTTTTGATTTTATCAATGATTAACTATTCTGCTGAGTCTGATAACCATGCTACTGATATAATATTGTTTTGTCCAGTGTTTAACTTCAATCTGTTTACTTTCCAACTCCCTAAATAAAATCGAAAAGCCTTAGAATTGTTGACAGTTAATAGAAGCTTCTCATCTGAGTTGAGCAAGTTTGAATTATCTATTAATTCAAATTAAAATAATTTGAAATCTCATCCAATGCTGTTTCATGAACATTTTTATGGAAGTAAACCAGCCCTGAGCTTAGTGCTGAAGTTGAAGATACTGAGACTCAGTGCCTTGATTCCAGTGTCATTTGGCCCCAATTGGTTCTCTTCAGCATGGGAAGTTGGGCAGCCTGGTCTGTATTCCTCCCAGTTCCAGACAAAAAAGGTCGGAATCCCAAACACTGGTGGAGAAAAACAGACAGCTATCCCATAAATTAAACTACAGAGAATCATCCAACTCCTTGAGAAACAATTATGATAGGCAGGCATGAGCAAAAAAGCTCTTGCTTCAGTGTGTGAAGCAACTTCGACTCCGACTATGCTGGGCAACCAAATAAGGATAATTTTACGTCAATGTTATTTTATTGCCCCATTACACAGGTTCCTTTTGAGGTTGATTAATATTTAACTTTGTGCCAAACAGATTAAATAACAAGCTTCAAAAGGGAATTGGATAAAGACAGAAAAAGTGAAATGTGTAGGCTGATGGGGAAGGAGCAGTGGAGTAGGAATTATTGGATAGTTCTTTCCAAGAGTCAGCACGGACATGATGGGCGGAATGACCTCCTTCTGTGCTGTAAGATTCTATGGCACACTCAATCCTCTGTTGGACTTCAACATTTTTCCATCAGCACTTAAAATACCCAACTGTCCTGCTCTGCATCCTTCCCTGTCTCCAACACGTTTATTGACCTATCAGATCCTGGTTTTCTGTGGTTACCTACCATTGGGACCCTTGTCTGTGAGAAATGATTAACGCAGCAAAATTCCAGGGATTGTAATGAAAAGCTTTTGTTGCAATTGAAATTTAATTTCACATAAACTGTCAGTTGGATAATCTTTTGGAGTTAGCATATTCTGTCTCCTTGTAAGATTTTTCTTAACAGTCTTTGTCCTTTCAGGAGTTTCAGGAGTAGTGAGTGATGCAGACACAGTACCAACAAATCAGCTCGAAGCCTTGAAAGCTGTTATGGACAAGCTGATGGGCAGTGAACGTAGATTTTATTTCCCTTTTGGTCCAAACCATTACATTTAAAGGTACGATGGAAGACAGGCAATGGCTTTAAAGCATTTAAAGAACTAATACATGCTTTACAACATCTATACATTCCATTGAACACAAAAACCCGACAGGAAAAATGATCCAAACCGTGGCTAACAAGTAAATTAAATATTGCATGAGGCCAAAGGAATGGGCTTATAACATTGCCAAAAAAGTAGTAAGCCTGAGGAATGGAGGCTTTTTAGAATTCATCAAAAGAGGACCAAGAAACTGATAAAGAAAGGGAAAATAGAATATGCAAGCAAACTAGTGAGGAACTTAAAAATGGAGTGTAAAAGTTTTTATAGGTATGTAAAAAGGAAAAGATTAACAAAGAAAAATGGGGGCCCATTACAGGGAGAGACAGGGAAATTTATAATGGGAAATAAGGAAATGGCAAAGAAACTAAACAAATATTTTGTGTCTGTCTTCACAGAGGAAAATATAAAAAGCCTCCCAGAAATTCTGCAGAGCCAAGGTACTAGTGAGAATGGGGAACTGAAAAAAAGCATATTCGTAAAAAAAAACACTGGAGAAATTATTGGGACTGAAAGTTGGTAAATCCTCTGGACTTGATGATCGACATCCCAGAGTGTTGGAAGAGGTGGCTGAAGAGATAGTGGATGTGTTGGTTATCATCGTCCAAAATTCTATAGATTTTGGAACAGTTCTTGCAGATTGGAAGGTAGCAAATGCAACGCCACTATTTAAGAAAGGAGGGAGAGAGAAAACCAGGAACTACAGACCTGTGAGCCTGACGTCAGCAGTAGGGAAAATGCTTGAACTTATTGTCAAGGATGTGGGAACAGGACACTTAGAAAATAATGGTAGAATTGGGCAGGGTCATCACTGATTTATAAATCAGGCAACCTGACATCTGTAGTGTAGAAAATTCGAAAGTCCATTATCAAAAATTTTATAGCAGAGCACTTAGAGAACAGTGGTAGAATCGGGCAGAGTCAGCATGGATCGACAAAAGGGAAATCATGCTTGACAAATCTACCAGAATTCTTCGAGGATGTAACTGGTAGAGTTGATGAGGGGGAGCCAGTGGATGTGGTTTATTTGGACTTTCAGAAGGCTTTCAACAAAGTCCCACAGAAGAGATTAACGCGTAATAGTAAAGTGCATGGGATTAGGGGTAGTGTATTGTGATGGATAGAAAATTGGTTGGCGGACAGGAAACAAAGAATAGGGATAAATGGGTCTTTTTCCGAATGGCAGGCAGTGACGAGTGGGGTACCGCAGGGACCCCAGCTATTCACAATATACATTAATGATTTAGAAGAGGGAACTAAATGTAATATCTTCACATTTGCAGATGGCACAAAACTGGGTGGGAGGGTGAGTTGTGAGGAGGATGCAGAGAGGCTTCAGGGTGATTTGGACAAGTTGAGTGAGTGGGCTAATGCATTGGCAGATGCAGTATAATGTGGATAAATGTGAGGTTATCCACTTTCGTAGCAAAAACTGGAAGGCAGTAGGGGTAATGGAGGAGTGGACCAGGGTGTCACGGAGGGAATGATCCCTTCGGAATGCTGACAGGGGAAGGGAGGAGAAGATGCATTTGGTAGGTGGCTGCAGGTGGTGGAAATGGTGGCGGATGATCCTTAGGATACAGAGGCTGATGGGGTGGAAAGTGAGGACAAGGGGAACCCTGTCGCTGCTCTGGGAGGGAGGGGAAGGGGTGAGTGTAGTGGTGCGGGAAATGGGCTGGACACAGTTGATGGCACTGTCATACACAATGGGGGGAAGCCTCGGTTGAGGAAAAAGAAAGACATATCAGAAGTGCTGTAGTGGAAGGTAGCATCATCAGAGCAGATGCGTCCGAGACGGAGAAAATGGAAGAATGGAATGGAGTGTTTACAGGAGGCAGGGTGTGAAGAAGTGTAATCGAGGTAGCTGTGGGAGTCGGTGGGCTTATAATGGATATTAGTAGACAGACTATCCCCAGAGTTGGAGACAGAGAAGTCGAGGAAGTGAAGGGAAGTGTCAGAGATGGACCATGTAAAGGTGAGAGAAGGGTGGAAATTAGAAGCAAAGTTGATAAAGTTTTCCAGTTCCGGGCGGGAGCAGGAAACGGCACCAATACAGTTATCAATGTCCCGGAAGACGAGTTGGGGGAGGGGCCTGAGTAGGACTGGAAAAAGGAATGTTCGACATATCCCACAAAAAGACAGGCATAACTAGGTCCCATGTGGGTACCTACAGCAACACCTTTCACTTGAAGGAAGTGAGTGGAGTTGAAGGAGAAGTTGTTCAATGAGAGAAAACGTTCAGCCAGGCGGAGGAGGTTGGTGGTGGATGGGGACTGGTTGTGCCTCTGTTCAGGGAAGAATTGGAGAGCCCTCAAACCATCCTGGTCGGGGATGGAGGTGTAGAGAGATTGGACGTCTATGGCGAAGAAGAGGCAGTTGAGGCCAGGAAACTGGATATTGTCAGAATGACGTAGGGTGTCAGAAGAGTCATGGATGCAGGTGGGAGGAAACTGGACCAGCGGAAAAAAGATAGTGTCAAGATAGGAAGAAATAAGCTCAGTGGGGCTGGAGTAGGCTGACACAACGGGTCTGTCGGGACAGTCCTGTTTGTGGATTTTGGGAAGGAGGTAGAAGCAGGCTGACCGGGGTTGTGGGACTATGAGGTTGGAAGCTGTGGAGGGAAGATCTCCAGAAGAGATGAGGTCAGTGACAGTCCTGTGGACAGTCGCTTGATGTTCGGTGTTGGGGTCACTGTCCATGGGAGGTGGGAAGAAGGGTCTGAAAGTTGGTGTTGAGCCTCTACAAGGTAGAGGTCAGAACACCATACAACAACAGCACCACCCTTGTCTCTCAAAAATACTCCCTTTCAGGATCAATCTCGTTAAGTGATCATTGTTGATGAACATACAGCAAGGAAACATGAATCTGGAGCCCCTTGAATGACAATGACAATGATCTAAACAAGGTCAAAGTACCATCATGGAAGGGCAGTTAGTTAATGACTGACCAATCTGATGAACAGAATGGAGTTTTACCTAATATGGCACTGAACCAAGCTGGGAAAGGTGTATAAAGTAAGAACTTGTAAGACCCCAAAAGCACGCATCATCATCCAAACGAAGACAGAAGATAGACTTCAATCAAGAGACAAGGCATCGCAGTTAACTGGAGGTTGAGGACCGGTGTTCCATCGTGAACACAACTGCTCACCACTGCCCTTTGCTAAGTGTCATGATTTTGTGCTTATTGTAGAAAATGTAATAAAGTCTGTAAAGCTTGTGAAAAACTACTCGTACCCGTGTGGTTTTGTAGCAAGTCTGAGCGCGTGGTCCCTTTTAGATCTGCTGTCCCAACTTAGACTGTAGTTGTAATTGACCCAAGTCTTCCAATTAAATTGAAACAAACTCCAGATCTTACAAGTGATGCCGAAACCCTGGACTTTGACAAGGACGTAAACCGAGGGAGTTAAAGCAAGTTTCACACATGTCGGAACATTGTTTGGCCAGTGATAATTCTTACGGGGATAATCTCATAGGAAGGGTGGTAGATTAAACTGACCCAGTGGTGTCTCTTTAAAGTGCAAGCTATGTGGTGAAAGGACAGTGTAAAGAAGGGTTTCTGGGAAACATAGAAGGAAAAGTTGGTCACTAAATGTAATCGAGACAATATCCAATCCCTGTTAGAAGAGTACACACAGAAACATGAGCACTTTCCTTTCAGAAGGCTTTTGTTAAAGTCCCCCACAGGAGGTTGGTTCATAAAATTTAAGCACATGGGATAGGAGGTAATATACTGGCATGGATTAAGGATTGATTAACAGGCAGAAAGCAGAGTTTAGGAACAAATGGGTCATTCTCGCATTGGCAGTCTGTGACTAGTGGGTGCTGCAAGGATCAAAACTTGGGCACCAGCTGTTCACAATATATATCAATGATTTGGATGTGGGCACCAAATGTAATATTTCCAAGTTTGCAGATGACACAAAACTAGATGGGAATATGTGTTGTGAAGAAGATGCAAAGTGGCTTCAAGGGGATTATAACAGACTTAGTGAGTGGGCAAGAATGTGGCAGATGGAATATCATGTGGAAAAATGTGAGGTTATCCATTTTGGCAGGAAGAATAGACGTGCAGAGTATTTCTTAAATTGGAAGAAATTAGAAAGTGTAGATGTACAAAGCGACCTGGGTGTCTTTGTCAATAAGTTACTGAAAGCCA
Organism: Heterodontus francisci; assembly: GCF_036365525.1. Classification (NCBI taxonomy): domain Eukaryota; kingdom Metazoa; phylum Chordata; class Chondrichthyes; order Heterodontiformes; family Heterodontidae; genus Heterodontus; species Heterodontus francisci. The sequence continues at coordinate 33,074,809 of NC_090410.1, forward strand.
GCATGCAGATGCAGCTAGCAATGAAGAAGGCAAATGGGATGTGAGAACAAAGAACAAAGAACAGTACAGCACAGGAACAGGCCATTCGGTCCTCCAAGCCTGTGCCAATCTTGACGCCTGTCTAAACTAAAACCTTCTGCACTTCCAGGGTCCATATCTCTCTATTCCCATCCTATTCATGTATTTGTCCAGATGCCTCTTAAACGTTGCTATCGTACCTGCTTCCACCACCTCCCCCGGCAGCAAGTTCCAGGCACTCACCACCCTCTGTGTAAAAGACTTGCCTCGCACATCCCCTCGAAACTTTGCCCCTCAGACCTTAAACCTATGTCCCCGAGTAACTGACTCTTCCACCCTGGAAAAAGCTTCTGACTATCCACTCTGTCCATGCCGCTTATAACGTTATAAGCCTCTATCAGGTTGCACCTGCACCTCCGTCGTTCCAGTGAAAACAATCCGAGTTTATCCAACCTCTCCTCATAGCTAATGCCCTCCAGACCAGGCAACATCCTGGTAACCCTCTTCTGTACCCTCTCCAAAGCCTCCACATCCTTCTGGTAGTGTGGCGACCTTTAGCCTTTATCGTAAGAGGATTTGAGTACAGGAGTAGCAAAGTCTTGCTTCAATTGTATAGAACCTTGGTTAGACCGCACCTGTGTGCATTTTTGATCCCCTTACCTGAGGAAGGATATTATTGCCATGGAGCAAGTGCAACGAACATTCATTAGATTTGTTACTGAGATAATGGGACTGTCCGATGAAAAGAGATTGGGGAAACTGGGCTTGTATTCTGCAGAGTTTGCAAAAATGAGTGGTGATCTCATTGAAACCTTCAAAATACTTCTCAGGGTGGACAGGGTAGATGCAGCTAAGATGTTTCCCCTGGTTGGGGAGTCTAGAACCAGGGGACACAAATTTCAAAATAAGGGGGAAGCCACTTCGGACAGAGATGAGGAGAAATCTCTTCACTGAGAGGGTTGTGAATCTGGAATTCTGTACCCAGGAGGGCTGTGGAAGCTCAGTCATTGAGTATGTTGAAAGCAGAGATTGACAGATTTCTAAATACTAATGATATAAAGAGATATGGGTATAGTGTGGGAAAAAGGCATTGAAGTGGATGATCAGCCTTGATCATGTTGAATTGCGGAGCAGGCTCAATGGGCTCAATGGCCTACTCCTGCTCCTACGTTCCTATATAAAGAAACAACTGCGTTTATCCAGGTTGAGGTCTTGGCTAAAGGTTGGAAGAGTGACAGGGTTTTAAATCTAATCACACTCACACTGTGTGCAGTGCAATGAGGAAGTGGTACAGTCACAGGTGAAACAGATGGTAGCTCAAAGTGAACTGATCCAGCAGCAACAGAAACTGCTGGAAATGTTACAAAATCAGCGAGCATCCTCTACTGCCACTCTGAGGAACAGGCGCTTAATGCCGTACAGGCTGGGGCAGCTCAGCAGTGGTTAGAGCTGGCGGAGAGGCATATTGTCACTCTCATGCAGGAAAACACCCAGTTAACCCAGAAGTTAGAGGAATCATGGGGAGTCTTGAGAGAGCTACAGGAGTGATCCCACCGAGAGACAGACCAATGCACAGTGCAGGTCCAACATTCAGTGACTGTGGAGCAGATTATGGGAGCCGAGATGAGGGCCGTACCAGGGGAAATGACTAGAGTGAGAGAGAGAAATGGATTTATTTGGAGCCAGGTTTTCAAAGATTGATGTGAGGGTGCAGTTGAGCAAATCGGTAGCTGTGGAAATGTTGTGGAAAATGAAGTGAATTTGGGATGGTCCTTTTTCCGGGGCAGATACAGAAGGAGGTAGGGTTGGGGTGTAGGAAAGGGATGTGGGTGGAGAATGATACAAGGAGGTGATCAGAGATGGCCTTATCTGGAATTGAATTGAGACCATGGAAGATGGTATGGTCAAGGTTGCAGCCAATAAGATGATTTGGGAAGTTTACATGGAGAGAGAGATTTAGGGAAGATTGGAGGGCAATGAACTCAGAGGAGGGAGAGAATGATGAGTTGAGATGGCGATTGAAATCACCGAGGATGAGATGTCAATCAGTGCAGAGGCCGAGGGAGTAAGGCAATGAAGATATCTCAGTGAGAATAATTTCATCGTCCATGGGAGGACTGTAGAGAACAAGGATTTTGATTGAGAGGTGAGAGGGGTGGAGCAACGGGAGATGGTGAAAGGAGAAGAAAGTGAAAGAGGAGGAGGGGGTCAGGTCAAGGTGTGATCTGGTGAAAAGTGCCACACAGCCACCACATCAATCTCTATGGGGATTGTGGTGGAAGGTAGAGCTAGGTGGGGAGGTTTCATTTAAAGTCATCGAGTTATACAGCACAGAAACAGGCCCTTCGGCCCATTTTGTCTGTGCCAGTAATTAAGCACCTATCTATTCTAATCCCACTTTCCATCACGTGGCCCGTTGCCTGATATGTTTTGGCATTTCAAGTGATCTTCTAAATATTTCTTAAATGTTTTGAGGGTTCCTGCCTCTACCACCTCTTCAGGCAGTGAGTTCCAGATTCCAACCACACTCTGGGTGAAAAAAGTTTTTCTCAACTCCCCTCTAAACCTCCAGCTACTAACTTAAATCTATGCCTCCTGGTTATTGATCCCTCCGCGAAGGGAAAAAGTTTCTTCCCAGCTATCCTATCAATGCCCCTCATAATTTTGTATACCTCAATCAGGTTGCCCCTCAGCTTTCCCTGTTCTAAGGGAAACAACCCTTGCCTATCCAGTCACTCTTCATAGCTGAAATGCTCCAGCCCAAGCAACATCCTGGTAAATCTCCTCTGCAACCTCTCCAATGCAATCACATCCTTCCTATAGTGTGGTGACCAGAAGTGTACACAGTACTCCAGCTGTGGCCTAACTAACACTTTATACAGCACCATCATAACCTCCCTGCTCTGAAATTCGATGCCTCAGCTAATAAAGGCAAGTATCCCATATGCCTTCCGAACCACTTTATCTACTTGTTCTGCTGCCTTCAGTGATCTATAGACAAGTACACCAAGGTCCCTCTTACCCCGCTGTACTTCCGAGGGTCCTATCATCCATTGTATGTTCCCTTGCCTTATTAGTTCCCCCAAATGCATCTCCTCACACTTCTCAGGATTAAATTCCATTTGCCACTGTTCCAGCCATCTTACCAGCCCATCTATATCGTCCTGTAATCTAAGGCTTCCCTCCTTACGATTTACGACACCACCAATTTTCGTCTCATCTGCAAACTTACTGATCATACTTCCTATATCCACGTCTAAATCATTAATGTACACTGCAAACAGCAAGGGTCCCAGCACCGATTCCTGTGGTACACCACTGGTCACAGGCTTCCACTTGCAAAAACAATCCTAGACCATTACCCTCTACCTCCTGCCTCGAAGCCAATTTTGGATCTAATTTGCCAAATTACCCTGGATCCCATGGGCTCTTATCTTCTTAACTAATCTCCCATGCGGAACTTATCAAAAGCCTTTCTGAAGTGCATGTCGACTGCGGCCTTACCCTCATCGACACATCAAGGCACATCCTCAAAAAATTCAATTACGTTTGTTCGACACAATTTCCCCTGACAAAGCCATGCTGACTAGCCCTGATTAATCCCTGCCTTTCCAAGTGGAGATTCATCCTGTCGCTCAGAATTTTTCCAATAGTTTCCCGTCCACTGATGTTAGACTCACTGCCCTTTAAGTACCTGGTTTGTCCCTGCTACCCTTCATGAATAATGGTACCACATTCGCTGTCCTCCAATCCTCTGGTAGCTCTCCTATGGCCAGAGAGGATTTGAAACTTGTGTCAGAGCCCCTGCTATCTCCTGCCTTGCTTCACATAACAGCCTGGGATACAACTCATCTGGGCCTGGGGATTTATCCAGTTTTAAGCCCGCTAAAACATCTCATACTTCCTCTCTTTCAATGCTGATTTGTTTAAGTATATCATAATCCCCCTCCCTGCTCTCTACACCTACATCATTCTTCTCCATAGTCAACACTAGGGGACGTGTTAGGCCGTGATGTCAATGAAATCATCCACAATAACGTCATGGATGGAAAGGGCCTTGATATTTTGGTGGGAGATGTGTAGCGGGATGGTGAGAGCTAATCCGCTGGCTGAGTCTATAGTGGGAGGGGTGAGTTGGATGATAAAGATATTGGATGATTAGCGCTCAGTGGGTGCACTGGGTGGGAAATTCAGTGAATGATTAGGATGGGGCAATTGGGATTGATGCTCGTAATGAGCGATCGCCGAGTACCTCAATGTCCACTGTGGAGGATGCTGAGAGAGATAAAGTGGGAAGCTGTAGGTTTATCCAATAAAACAGAGACATGGGGAGTGATCAGGGGACATGTTGTCTATTAGTTTAATTTTATTCCATATGTATGATTAGCGTAAAGGAATTTCTGCATATGGCAGTTGTTCTACGTTTGCAAAAGGTACCTTAAATTAAATGCAAACTCAATCAAATCATCTCAGTTTGTCTTTAAAACAATGTGATTACAGAGACTGAGTGGAGAGAGGCTGGGTTCACATGTGTTCTATATGTAAAAATCTTCCATTTTCCTCATTATTTTACAATCTTAGAAAGTACAGTGAAGGGATATTTCACCCCATTCTTCAGTTCCTCTCTAAACTTACTCTGGGTCACAGCGTAAATAAAAGTGTTTGTGCAGCAACTCTGGAGCTGAAGCATAACCGCAAGGTGGTCGAAAATGGGTGGCATTTCTTTAGAAGCATTCCGGTACAGCAGACCAATTCTAACATACATCATATTCACCAGGAACAGAACCCATAGAAAGATAAAATTCCCCGATATCATAAAAAGTGAAGTGATTGATTTTCTTCTGCTCATTGTCTCTGGATCACTGTGACTCTCCCCACTGACCCGGTCCCGAAGTCTCTTGCGAGTTCTGATGGTCACTAGAATGTGCCTGACTGTTAAAATATTGAGCATCAGAATCAGAATAAATGGTACCCCCGGGGTGAAAATATAATGTAACAATTCAATTGTTGCCCACACTGGTGAAAGCAGAACACTCCAGGGAATAATGCAGAACCAGGGGCCTCGAAAACGGGTATAGCTGCTTGAAAGCATAAAGTACCAGAAAATATTCTTCCCACAGAACAACACAGACATTGTTCCAATAATCACAGCTGCCGATTTCTCAGTGCAATATTTAGTTTTCAGTTTCTGGCAGCAAATGGCCACAAATCGATCAAAGGTGAAAGCGACAGTGAACCAGACAGAACAGTCCGTTGCTGCATAAAGTAGGACAGCGTGGATATTACACACTGGAATATCAAACAGAAAGTGAAACATTCTATGATAACTAATGGGAATTTGCCTCAGTATCAGATCGAAGATAATGACCAGTAGATCCGCCGCTGCCATGGCCACCAAGTAACGAGTGACACATTTGGAGAGACCACACTTTCTTCGAGACAGGATCACAATCGTCACTAAGTTAACTGTCAGGAAGAGGAAAAAGAGGAACATTATACATCAGGATGGGAGCAGCAATATCAAAATGGTGGATACATGGGGATAATAAATTGAAAGCTCACTACATAACACGATGGAATACATTGTGTTAGAATTTTATGATAAAAATAAGGCTTTGCACCAACTATCAGTCATGATTTGAGAAGTTCATATCTGAAGAGTTCAATAAATAAACACAAAAACAAAATGCTTATGTTCATTCATAAATGTGCAGTGTTAAAATTTGTTCTCCCTTGGTGCGCAGAGAGTAAACACTGACTTGTGCCTTGCAAAACCAAAGAGATTAATTCTTGGTCTGGTCGGTTACAATAGGAATTAGTTACCAGGGGATATGGTGGGGCAATTACCAGGGTCACTCTCCTGATCAGTGACCCTTGGACATGCTGAGGTTTTAATCCCCCGGCTTCTGCTGCTGATCCATGACCGTGGGATATGATGCAGTTTGGGTTCCTGTTTCAGATTCTTTACATTTAATCTCTGGCACGACCCCAATCCACCTGTTTTTGTGAATTAAGATTCAGCCTTTTGATGATTTGGCAAATTTGGATCTCAAATTCATTATTGTCTTAAGTTTTTAATATATATTGTGAATAGTTGAGGCCTCAGAACAGGTCATCTCGGCACATTGCTCGCCACTTCCTTCCAATACAAATACATTCTAATTATCCAAACTCTCTATGTTCTACTGCATAACCAATCTTCTAACCAGGTCAATAATTTGCCTTCAATTCCAGGAGCTTTATTTTTAACTGACAATCTCTGCTGTGGAATCATATCGACTGCCTTCATTCATAGCCATTCCAAAAAAAAACTCAAGTGATAAGTTTAGCACTACTAAAGTGTGCTTTTTGTAAAATTAGTGTAATTTATTAAGGGCTTTAGATTGTAGTGGGTTGTGTTTGGAGTAGAACAAGGCCACGAGTGTAATTAGTATTTTTTAAAGGGAGTAACTGATTAATCTAAAGTAAGTCATGGCAGGAGAGCTCACACCGGTGATATGCTCCTCCTGCGCAATGTGGATAATCAGGGACGCTTCCAGTGTCCCTGACGACCATGTGTGCAGGAAGTGTATCCATCTGCAGCTCCTGGCTACATGCATTACGGAGCTGGAGCTGTGAGTGGATTCACTGTGGAGCATCCGCAATGCTGAGGACGTCGTGGATTGCAAGTTTAGCGAGGTGGTCACACCGCAGGTAATGGCTGCACAGGCAGTAAAGAGATGGGTGATCACCAGGTGGAGTAGTAGGCGCAGGCAGGTAGTGCAGGAGTCCCCTGTGACCATCCCTCTCTCAAACAGATATTCCACTTTGGATACTGTTGGGGGGGATGACCTCCCAGCGGAAAGCTGCAACAGCCAAGTTCATGGCACCACAGAGGGCTCTGTAGCACAGCAGGGGAGGAAAAGGGTTGGAAGAGCAATAGTGATAGGGGATTCTATCATCAGGGGTGCAGATAGGCATTTCTGTGGCCACAAACGAGTCTCCTGGATGGTATATTGCCTCCATGGTGCTAGGGACAAGAATGTCTCAGAGCGGTTGCAGGACATTCTGAAAGGGGAGGGTGAGCAGCCAGAGGTCGTGGTCCATATTGATACTAATGACATAGGCATGAAAAGAGATGAGGTCCGGCAATGTGAATATAGGGAGTTAGGCAGAAGGTTAAAAAACAGGACATCTGGGTTTGTAATCTCAGGATTACTCCCTGTGCCATGTGCTAATGAGGGTAGGAATAGGAGGATTCGGCAAATGAATGCATGCTGAAGAGCTGGTGGAGGCAGGAGGGCTTCAGCTACTTGGATTATTGGGATCACTTCTGGTGCAGAGGTGACCTGTACAAGAAGGACGGGTTGCATCTAAACTGGAGGGGGACCAATATCCTTGCTGGGAGGTTTGCTAGCACGACTCGGGAGGGTTTAAACTCGTCTTGCAGGGGTGTGGGACCCAAATTAGTAGTCTCTCAGATGAGATAGTTGAGGCAAATGTAGAGGTTGAAGCAAGCAAGTCCAGTAGGCAGGTCGGGCAGGGGCAGGACAGGGAGCGTGGAAGGTCTGGTAGGCTGAACTGCATTTACTTTAGTTTAGATTTAGTTTAGTTTAGTTGAGAGATACAGCACTGAAGCAGGCTTTTCGGTCCACCGAGTCTTTGCCGACCATCAACCACCCATACAGACTAATCCTACACTAATCCCATATTACTACCACATCCCCACCTGTCCCTATATTTCCCTACCACCTACCTATACTGGGGGCAATTTGTCATGGCCAATTTACCTACCAACCTGCAAGTCTTTTGGCTTGTGGGAGGAAACCGGAGCACCCGGAGAAAACCCACGCAGACACAGGGAAAACTTGCAAACTCCACACAGGCAGTACCCAGAATTGAACCCGTGTCACTGGAGCTGTGAGGCTGCGGTGCTAACCGCTGCACCACTGTGCCGCCCTATGCAAGAAGGCTTCCGGGTAAGGCAGATGAACTCAGAGCATGGATTGGTAGATGGCATAGTGATATTATAGCTATTACGGAAAGGTAGTTGAGGGATGGGCAGCTCAATGTTCCGGGGTATCGATCTTTCCGGCGTGACAGAGGTGGAAGTAAGAGAGGAGGGGGAGTTGCACTATTGATTAGGGAGAAAATCACGGCAGTACTTAAAGAGGATATCCCGGGGGGAATGTCCAGCGAGGCCATATGGGTAGAACTTAGAAATAAGAAAGGGGTTATCACTTTGATGGGATGAGACTATAGCCCCCCCGCAGTAGTCAGAGGGAAGTGGAGGAGCATATATGGAGGGAAATCACAGATAGGTGTAGGAATTATAGGGTTGTAATTGTAGGTGATTTTAACTTCCCTAATATTGATTGGGACTGCCTTAGTGCTAAGGGATCAGATAGGGAAGAATTTGTTAAGTGTGTCCAGGATAGTTTTCTGAAGCAGTATGTGGATGACCCTACTAAAGAAGGGGCTGTACTCGATCTCCTCTCAGGAAATGAGGATGGGCAGGTGGTTGATGTGTCAGTGGGGGAGCACTTTGGGACCAGCGACCATAACTCTATTAGCTTCAAGATAGTTATGGAAAAGGATAGGACTCATCCTCAGGTTGAAGTCCTAAATTGGGGGAAGGCTAATTTCGATGGCATCAGACAGGAACTCTCAAATGTTGAATGGGAGAGGCTGTTTACAGGCAAAGGGACGCCTGGCACTGGGAGGCTTTTAAAAGTGAGATAGGAAGAGCTCGTGGCTGACATGTTCCTGTTAGATGGAAGGGCAAGGCTTGCAAGTTTAGGGAACCTTGGTTGACGAGAGATATTGAGGGTCTGGTCAGGACAACGAAGGAGGCATATGTCAGGTATAGGCAGCTGGGATCGAGCGAGTCCCTCGAAGAGTATCGGGGATGTTGGACTACACTTAAGAAGGAAATTAGAAGGGCTAAAAGGGGCCATGAGGATTCCCTGGCAGCAGAGATAAAGGAGAATACTAAAAGAATTCTGTAAGTAAACTAAGAGTAAAAGGGTATCTAGGGAGAAAGTAGGTCCCCTGAAGGATCAGTGTGGCATATTTATGTGTGGAGCCACGGGAAATGGGAGAGTTCTTAAATGAATATTTCTCTTGCATTTTTACCGTGGAGAAGGTCATGAAAGCTGATGAGTTCAAGGGAGGGAACACCGACACCCTGGAGCATATCAACATTACAAAGGAGGAGGTGTGGGAGGTTTTGAAGTGCATTAAGGTGGATAATTCCCCAGGGCCTGACCAGGTGTATCCGAGGATGCCATGGGAAGCAAGTGAGGAGATTGCTGGGGCCCTGGCAGAGATTTTTGTATCATCGTTAGCCACATGTGAGGTAGCCTAAGACTGGAGGATAGCTAATGTTGTGCCTTTATTTAAGAAGGGCAACAGGGATAAGCCAGGGAACTACAGGCCGGTGAGCCTTCCATCAGTGGTAGGAAAATTATTGGAAAGGATTCTGAGAGAAACGATTCATATGCATCTGGAAAGGCATGGTCTGATTAGGGATAGTCAGCATGGCTTTTGTGCGTGGGAAATCATATCTCACGAATTTGATTGAGTTTTTCGAAGAGGTGACCAAGAGGATTGATGAGGGCAGGGCGATGGACGTTGTCTACATGGACTTTAGCAAGATCTTTGACAAGGTCCCGCATGGTAGGCTTGTCCAGAAGGTTCGAACACATGGGATCCAGGGTGAGCTAGCAAATTGGACAGAAAATTGGCTTGGTGATAGGAGGCAGAGGGTGGTAGTGGAGGGTTGTTTTCCAGATTGGAGGCCGGTGACCAGTGGTGTGCCGCAGGGACCGGTGCTGGGCCCTCTGTTATTTGTCATATATATTAATGACTTGGATGTGAATGTAAGGGGCATGATTAGTAAGTTTGCAGATGACACCAAAATTGGTAGTATAGTGGACAGTGAAGAAGGTTGACTAAGGTTACAACAGGATATCGATCGACTGGGAAAGTGGGCAAGGGAGTGGCAAATGGAATTTAACGCAGGCAATTGTGAAGTGATGCATTTTGGGAAGTTAAACCAGGGCAGGACATATACAGTGAATGGCAGAGCGCTGGGGAGTGTTGTTGAGCAGAGAGACCTTGGGGTGCAAGTACATAGTTCCCTGAAAGTGGCAACACAGGTAGACAGGGTGGTGAAGAAGGCGTATGGCATGCTTGCCTTCATTGGCCGAGGCCCTGAGTACAAGAGTTGGGATGTCATGTTTCAGTGTTACATAACGTTGGTTAGGCCGCATTTGGAGTACTTTGTGCAGTTCTGGCCTCCACACTACAGGAAAGATGTGATTAAGCTAGAGAGGGTGCAGAAAAGATTCACAAGGATGTTGCCTGGTTTGGAGGGCTTGAGTTATAAAGATAGATTGGATCGGCTGGGTCTGTTTTCCCAGGAGTGAAGGAGGCTGAGAGGGGACATGATGGAGGTATATAAAATTATGAGAGGCATAGATAGGGTAGATAGCCAGACACTGTTTCTCATGTTAGAGGTGACTAAAACTAGAGGGCATAGATTTAAGGTGAGAGGGGGGAGGTTTAAAGGAGATCAAAGGGGTAAATTTTTGACACAAAGAATTATGGGTATCTGGAATGATCTGCTGAGGAGGTGGTGAAGGCAGGAACAATAGCGACATTTAAGTGGCATCTGGACAGGTACTTGAATGAGAAAGGCATAGAGGGATATGGAATTAATGCAGGCAGGTGGGATTAGTATAGATAGGCATTATGGTCGGCATGGACGCGGTGGGCCGAAGGGCCTGTTTCTATGCTGTACAACTCTATGATTCTATTATTGTTTTCTAATATACTTCTCTTGTTTCTGTTAATTTTAGTGAGTTCCAGTCCTTGATTCATTGTGGAATGTGAGCTATATTATCCTCTTGCTCTGCTGTGAAGACTGACACAAGGCAATTATGCAACAAGCCTGGAATTTCCTTATTTTCATTATCTTTCACATCAGCTTTTTTCAGCTTTTACTTATCTTTTTTTTGACCTGTTTTTCTTGTTCTTCATCTTTCTGACTGTTTCCTCGACCTACTCTATTCTTTAAATTTTTGTGTGTTCTTTCCTTTAGCTTTATGTTATCTGTCACCTCTTTTGTCGACCATTGTGACCCTGGCTCCTGCTCCTGATCAGTGACACTGGGATACAGGGCACAATTTAGTGCAGCCTTTTGGAGCGGGCATGGAGGTGGTGGTGGGGGAGTGGGGGGGTGGTAGAATAGTATTGGACAAGTCTCCCCCGAAATCTGACATTGTGACATCGGTTCTGCATCTAGTCAGTGTTGGGAAAGTATCAAGGCAGCATCACCGCCCAGATGCAACAGGAATGTACAACATGTTGTTTCAATGCATTTGCCTGTAATTTTTATGATTCAATGTGGGGCTTGGGATTAAATGGACCATGTATGGCCCTGACTGGCCTTCAGGACACTGGCCATTGAATGCTGGTGGCACCGAGACGGGTACTCAGATCCGCAATGGATAGGCAGCCATGATCAGCACTGCACAGGGGATGAAGGGGGAGTGGAGCCCATTGCTAACCTACAGTGCTGTACACTCTGCATGGTGGGGCAGAGTCTCGGGTGTTGAGCATGGGTTGGCAGGGTGTCAGGTGATCTGCAAGAGGGTGCTGGGTATTGGATGTTCAGCAAGGGGATGGTGGGTGTTGGGTGGCTTGCAAGGGGGGCTTGGTTTTGGGTGGCAGTATAGGGTGCTCAAACTGCTGGGTGAGAGGGTCAACTATCATCAAGGGTGGGCACTGAGGCCCATTAGGCAGTCTGCCAGGAGAAGTAGCAAAGTGAAAACTGCCAAAGCAGGGGTGTCTCTGCAAGGACAGCGCTCTGGAGGTCTACTTATCACCTGGTCTGGGTCTCATACACTCTGTCTTTTTGGACCCCTGTGTTATGATGCAGTGCCTCCGATGGAAGGAGGGCCAGGAAGCCTGTGAAGCTCCACGAAGAGAGCAGGTGCAGCCGACGATGCCAAGAAGGACTAACCTGCGCTAGAGTGTGTACTGGACTCGAGTCAGCAACCTCCCAATGACCAAGTGGCATTGTCAGTGAAGACTGCGACTCTCCAGGGAGGCAGGCACCATCTTATGCACCCTGTTGTCGGACGAGTTATGACTGGGATTTGGTAGGAAGCCTTTGCATCTCGCATTGAAAATCACCGCCGCACTTAACTTTTACTCGTCCGGATCATTCTCCAAGGTTCCACCGCGGACATCTCCCAGGCAATATCCCACCACTCCATCAAGGAGGTGACCAATGCCCTGTTCAAGAGAGTCAGTGACTGTGCGGGTTTCTGAACCACCCTGACAGTCAGGCAGAGAGATCTATTGGATTCAAAGACATTGCTGGATTCCCTCAGGTACATTAGTGATCGACTGCACACATGTGGTCATTAAGGCTCCAACTGACCAGCTAGCCCCCTCCTTCAACAGGAAAAGCTTCCATTCGATCAACGTTCAACTGGTCTGTGACCACCGAAAACAGATCTTTCAGGTGTGTGCCCACTTCCCGAAAAGCACCCACGATGCCGACATATTTCAGCAGTCACAGGTACCACAGCTTTTCAGGCCCCTGCTCACCTTCAGGGATGGATTCTAGGGGACAAGAGCGACCCATTCAAGATATGGATTTTCAGCGCCTGTGAGGAAACCTCACACTGCAGCAGAGGAGAGGTACAACAGTTACCACCACTCCAACCGAGTGACCACCGAGCAGCTCCTTGGGCTGCTGAAGACGTGATTCCTTTGCCTGGATCGATCTGGTGGAGTCCTGCAGGATGTCCCAGTAATGGTCTCGCGTATCGTGGTGGTCTGCTGTGCTCTGCACATTCTAGCAGTGCTGAGGAGGGAGGCCTTGCATGACGAGGCCACGTGAATGCCATTCCTCCACTGACGAAGAAGACGTCGAGGAGGGTGATGAACAGGCAGCTTTGGATGTTGAACCCCATGCACCGGAGGCCAGGAACATTGAGCGATGCATCAAGGAGGCAAGAGACAATCTCATACTTACCCAGTTCCAGCCACCATGATGGTCACTCACAGAGAAAACAATAAAGACTGACCTCAATGCATGTAGTCAGTCGCCTCCTTTCCATTGGTGTTCTGTGCCTAGTGCCCAGCTGAAACACACACTAGTGCCCATGGGAGATCATATTTAAATGAGGCTGTGCTTACATTGGCATTTCACTAAGGGGGAAGGGGGAAGTCAGCAGCTCAAAATTAGTGAATGATAGAATAATCACTTTTACACAATGAACATTCATGACTTGAACAAAAGAACTTTATCTGAAGCATCACATGTCAGATATCAAACACCCGTGAACCCCCATGTGAGTCGAGGTGCTTTGCTTTTTACCATTGCGAGTGCTTCTACAAAATGTGAACCCATTGCCAGCAGCTGGGCTGGAGACAGGCTGCTGATCAGGCTGCCCCTTGGCCTGTGATGACTTTAGCAGCCGTCCTCTGGTTACCTGAGGCCTGAAAGGCCCCGGCTGCCTGAGGCTTTCCTGCACTGGTGCAGGTCTCTCCTCAGGCATCACAGTTGCTGGAGCTGGGCTCACTGGCAGAGGGGCTGAGGAGCCACTGCCCACACTCAGAGCACCCTGAGGGGAGCCTCAGCTGTGGAGGATAGTCACTCCTCCTCCCTTTCACGGTTCACCGAAACCTCCCTGCGCAGAGAAGTACAAAGGACAGGTGCCTTGTCCTTCTCTCATCTTGCCACTGCTGTTGTGAACTCATGGCCAAGGTGATTGTGTGCAGCTCTGGGCACATCTGTGGGATCTGACTCTCCATAAGAGTTGCTAACCTTTCAATGGAGGAATCCATACACTTCCATACCTGAGACATGGCAGCTCAAGGCATGGATTGACTTCACCATCATCCACTCATGGCTGTGGATTGTCTTTGGCATCTCTGCCAGATGTTGCCTTACCTCAACTCTCTCTCAAATTCCAGCATGCCCTGTGCTGTCAACACCAGAGGCCCGTCATGAGCCTGGGGCTCAGCTTAGCCTTGACCACCCACCTACTTTAGATCAGGAAAAGGAACCCGACCCAAACCCGACCGAACCACCACGGTCCTAAGCCCGACCCGGCCCGAGTCCCTCCGCTTTTCCCCCAATCCCGACCCGACCTGAACCCGCCCCGACTCGACCCGACCCGAGCCCGACCCATCCATCAGTTTACTTACCTCCCGACTCGGATCCTTCACGAAGCTGCTGCGCATGCGTGATGCTGTCTTTGTGACGTCACTCACTCACTGCGCAGACTCAGTTTCGTCCCAGATTCCCAGCTCAGATAAGTTTTTTATTTTTAATACTTACCAGCACAGCACTGACCCTGCGTGTCCGGCCCGACCCGACCCGACCCGACCCGACTCAACTTGGACTCGGCCCGACCCGACCCGGCCCGAGCCCAAAAGCCGGAGTCTGAAGATGGGCCCGACCCGACCCGACCCGAACCCGACACATGTCGTCGGGTCCCGTCAGGTTCTGGTCGGGTAGTAGGCCTCTAACCCACAATACTCCGACTGTCAGAGACCACGACTGTCCCAGCCTCAGCCAGCTGCTCAGGCACCAGATTGTGACCCTGATTCTAAAATCGAGTAGAAACCCAATGAGGTGAAATTATCTGCACTGGTGGAAGGTGCCGGAGATTCATTGGACAGTTCATCCTGTGACTGTGGATCCTCCAATGAAGTGGAATGATGTCCTCCTCCTAGTAGAATCTCCGGTGAACACCGACCTGCAAAACATGTGCGGTTCAGCATGAGCAGATCATGTCATAGCAACCATGTGTGATGGGGTCTCTCGAAATGATCTGTATGTTGATGGAAGACAATCCTCACTCTTTAGTGAGGAGACTCCAGTCTAACCATCTGTTATTGAGCGGCTGCCTTGGGACCCATTAGTTCAAGTGCCTCATCCTCAGCCTTGGAGAGAGGTCTGATGTCTGGGATGCCTCCGCCAGTCAGTGATGTGTCTCTCCTATTATGGGCCCTCTTGTCCTGTAAGTGGAAAGAGGGAGTTAGTCATACTTCACAGAGAGATCGACATGACAGTTCTGCTCATGGCATCACCTCGTCCCCTCCTGGGGTATCCTGTATAGCTCATCCTCCCATCAGCTCTCGGGGGAGTTAATGGGGTGAGCTGTGAAAGAGGGTGGTCTGTGGCCGATATGAATCTGTCAGGATGAGGTGATGCTTCACCCCACTTGCCAGCGCTTCTTTGGCGCCTCCCTCCCTGTGTCCCACTTTATAAGAACATAAGAGATGGGAGCAGGAGGAGGCCATTCGGCCCCTAAAACCTGCTCCGACATTTAACAAGATCTGATGGTCACATTCACTCCACTTTTCTGCTGCCCCTCCATAACTCCTGACTCCCTTGGAGATCAAAGATCTGTCTAACTCAGCCTGGAATATTCAATGACCCAGCATCCACTGCTCTCTTGGGAAGAGAATTCCAAAGATTAGTGACCCTCTGACAAACCAAATTCCTCCACATCTCTGTCTTATTGGGGAGACCCCTTATTTTTAAATTGTGCCTCCCAGTTCTAGATTTCCCCACGAGGGGAAACTTCCTTTCAGCATCTAACCTCACAAGCCTCCTCAGAATCTTGTATGTTTCAATAAGATCACCTCTCAGTTGTCTAAACTCCAATGAGTATATACTCAAACTGCTCAACCTTTCCTCATAAGACAAGCCCTTCATCCCAGAAATCAATGAGGTGAACCTTCTCTGAACTGCCTCCAATGCAAGTATATCCCTCCTTATATAAGGAGACCAATACTGTATGCAGTACTCTACCTGCTGTCTCATCAATGCCCTGTACAGTTGTAGTAAGAGTTTCATACTTTTATACTCTGTCCCCCTTGCAATAAATCCAACATACCATTTGCCTTCCTCATTACTTGCTGCACCTGCATGTTATGTTCTTGTGATTCATGTACAAGGACCCCCATTTCCCTCTGCACTGCAGCATTCTGCAGTCTCTCTTACTTTCAATAATATTTTGCTTTTCTATTCTTCCTGCCAAAGTGGACAACCTCACGATTTCCCACATTATACTACAGCTGCCAGATTTCGACCACGCACTTCACATATCGATATCTCTTTGCAGACACCTTATGTCCTGCTCACAACTTATTTTCCTAATATCTTTGTATCATCTGCAAATTTGGTTACAATACATTCAGTCATTTTGTCCAAGCCATTAATGTAGATCGTAAATAGTTAAGGCCCCAGCACTGATCCCTGTGGCACTGCACTAGTTACTGTTTGCCAACCTGAAAATGCCACATTTATCTCAACTCTCGGTTTCCTGTTAATTACCAATCCTCTTTCACAACAAGGTAGATGATTTGAAGGCACAAACAGTGGTAAATGTGTATGATTTAATTGCCAAGGCAGAGACTTGGTGACAGGGTGACCAGGACTGGGAACTGAACGTTCAGGGATATTTGTCATTTAGGAACGATAGGCGGAGGGGAAAAGGAGGTGGGGTAACACTGTTAATAAAGGAGGAGATCAGTACATTAGTGAGAGGATCTTTGATCGAAGGAGCAAGATGTAGTATCAGTTTGGGCGAGCGAAGAAACAGCAAGGGGCAGCAAACATTGGTTTAAATTTATATAGGTCACCAAACTCTAGTGGTAATGATGGGCACGGTATACATCAGGAAATGAGAGCAGCGTATAACATGGGCAGTACAGTAATAATGGGTGACTTCAATTATATAGATTGGTTCCACCTAATTAGCACTAATGCAGTGGAGTATGAATTCCTGAATGTGTACAAGAGGGGTTTCTGGAGCAGTATGTTGAAGAACAAATGAGGGATCAAGCTATTTTAGATTTAGTATTATGTAATGAGAAAGGGCTAATTAATAACCTTGCTGTAAAGGAGTCATCAGGAAATAGTGTCCACAATATGATAGAATTTTACATTAAGTTTGAAAGAGATACAGTTCATTCTGAAACTAGGATCATAAAACTGAACAAAGGAAACTAAGGTTTGAGGGGCAAGTTGGCTGTGATGGATTGGGAAAATGCATTAAAAGATTTGATGGTAGACAGGCAATGGCTAGTATTCAAAGAAGTATTACACGGTTTCCAGCAAATATACATTCCTCCAAGTGTCACGAATAGATGAGAACCAACTGTAAATTGTCATGAACCAAAGAGAACTAACCATAAATTGTGCTTTGTGCACCTGGCTATTAATGTCAACTGCCATTTTATACAGCACGTCTAAGTTTTTACTTCCATGTTCCACTTGTTAAAATGGAGGAGCGAGAGCAGGTGGGACAGCTACTTGAAAGGGTCCAGTCACAGGACCCAGAAGCCACCCTTTTCAGCCTGCTTGAATTTGAAACTGTAGCAGTGGAGGGAACATCTCGTGCAAACCACAGCTGCCCTTCAAGCTGCATATTTTCTCTCTGAGGCCTTCCTTTAAGAACAAAGAAAATTAAAAAGACACAGTCTGCAAAAACAGCAAGAAAGCTTGTTTTCTGCCAGCTTTCACTCCATCAAAAAATGTTGACTTCAGCAATTAAAGACCTTGTTAAAAGCAGGTGAGAAAGGTGTCGACAGGTCCCTCTCAGCCTTTACCTGGTATTACTGCAACAGGCTTTGATTTTTAAACACGTCCTGTTTTGAGCTCCCCCTTGGTGAATCCTTGTTCACCGCTTTCCAATTATAAGGCATAGAAATGAGCACAAACAGGATTTCTTTGTTTTAAAGAAGAAAAGTGAAGTTTATTAAACTTAAACTAAAAACTCTAATTTCAGTTAATGCCTAAGGATACACACTGCGCCGCACATTAACAAGCATGCACGATACTCACGTGCAAATAGACACAGAAAAGAGCAGTCAAAAAATAAAGTGGAAAGTTTTAAGGCATTATCTGAAGAGCTTGTTACAGTTCTTCAAGCTCACCATATCGTCCATTTGTAGGTTGATCTTCCTTTTCGTTGGGGCCCAGTATTCTTCTCAAACCTTGTTCACTGTAGGAGACTTTTCTCTCTTGGCATTCATGTGTCTTCAGCTGGTTTTTAGTGTTCCATGAGAAAGTGATGCGAGCAGACAGGAGAGGCTGTGGCGAGTCAGCCATGAGGTCTCTTCAGTCCAGGAGCAAACAGCTTTCTTTTTTCAAACAATGTTTCTCGAATTTAAAACACTCAGTTCAAAACACTGCAACAGCCAGTTAGTCATGTGACTAAACTGGTCTGACCACGTCTGTTCTGTGTATTAGGGGCAGGGACAGGTTCCATTGTTCCAACACTGGCTGTCAGTATGCAAAAGTTACTTTCCGGCTTGGGGCCTAACAATTCCTTGTAATAGACCCTCTTTTCTTCCCAGCAACCGTTTGAAGTTTAATGTCCATGTGACGAAATTAATGTGCCTCATTCTTGGCAATGGGGGGCCTGCATTACAACCTCCATTTACCTTCGAGAGTGCAAGAAGAAGAAAGAGTAAGAGAAGAGGTATTTTCAACAGCTCCTCCCCCACTCAGCATTTCCAGTCAGTGATCTCCAGTTTTTTTGGACTTTTTGACAATTGAAAATGGACTCTCATTTCAACTTAATCTGGGGACAATCCCTACGGAAACACTGCCCTCCACTACAATTCATCACCATTTTGGTATTCACTGCACTCTCTGGGGGAAAGGTCAGGCCTTTTCCCAGTAAAAGGGCTCTGGCTGCCCCTCTGACACTGAGAATTACTATGGGCTTGCTGGTCTCATTTGAGTGATATGGGGTTACATTCCCTTCAAACACAAAACCCTGATACCCTTCAGGAATCCTATTAGCTTTTCCTGCACTGGCCGTAGCAAGCTTCCTGGGTTGCACTCTTACTGCAGTTGAGGCCACAGCTTGCTTTGCTGTGCTTTCCATCAGGTCCATGTCTTCACTGAGTGGGTGTGCCCTGATTAACTGCATTTCCCTTTAGTTTCCAGCAGTCAACTTTTAAATGCCCCGCTTTATTACAATGGAAGCATACAGGTCTCCGGGTCTCACTCTTGCTCACAGCACCTTCCTTTTTGGCTGGAGGAAGGTCCCTGTGTCTCCTGATTTCCTTTCTCTCCTAGGATTGCCTGGGTGGAGATCACCTTCCCACCCTTTGTCCTTTTCAGATTTGAGGGGAGATCGGGAAAGATTCTCCCCTGGGAAATCGACTCATAAACTAAAGCAAACTCACTGGCCAGAACGCCTGCTCTGACCACACTGCTGCTCCACATGAGTCTTTAGTTTTTAGTTTTAGTTTTAGAGATACAGCACCGAAACAGGCCCTTCGGCCCACCGACTCTGTGCTGACTATCAACCACCCATTTATACTAATCCTACACTAATCCCATACTCCTAACTATATTCCCCATCTATCCCTATATTTCCCTCCCACCTACCTATACTAGGGGCAATTTATAATGGCCAATTTACCGACCAACCTGCAAGTCTTTTGGCTGTGGGAGGAAACCGGAGCACCCAGAGAAAACCCACGCAGACACAGGGAGAACTTGCAAACTCCACACAGGCAGTACCCTGAATTGAATCCGGGTCGCTGGAGCTGTGAGGCTGCGGAGCTAACCACTGCGCGCTCTGTGCCGCCCACAAAGAGTGGGAGAGAGTTTTTAAATTCCTCTAACAGAACTACTTCCCTGAGATTCTCATAGCTGATCTGTACTTTAAGAGCCCTCAGCCACTGGTCAAAAGCCAGCTGCTTACTTCTTTCAAACTCCAGGTTGATTAGCTTGCTTTTTGAGGGTTCTGAACCTTTGGCAATAAGCTTCGGATACTAATTCATATGACCCGAGGATAGCATTTTTGGTCACTTTGTAATTTAATGAACTCTCATTTGGCAGCAAGGAATTAACCTCATGGGCTTTTCCAGTTAGCTAGCTTTGTGTAAAATAAGGTCTCAGCTGGCCATTTTAGGTGCCTTGCCAGTTTCTCAAAAGACACAAAAATTGACTCCACATCTTCCTCATTGAATTTTTGAATTGATTTGAGTGAGTTTTCGCAATTTTGTTCCCAGCCCTGAATTATGCTCCTCCATATTGGCCATGCTTTCACTAGTTAACTCAAGCCACTTCAACTTTTTCTTCGCATTCTTTCTGGAATATTCTTTCTCTCTCTCTCTTGTCTCTCATGTTCCTTCTCCTGTCTTTCTTTGTCTCTCTCCTCTTTCTCTCATTCTGTATCCTGTCTCTCTTTCTTTTCATGTTCCTTCTGGAAAGCTCGCTCTTTCCACCTCTCCTGCCTCTCTTTCTCTCTTTTTCCTCCAATTCAAGTTTCTTTTGTTCCAAATGTAACTTTGCTAGCAGTATCCTGTCTAGGTTTGCTTCTAACACTGCTTCTGCTTCTTCAGATTCAAGGAACAAATAATTGGCCACTAGCCTTAGGAGTTCAGACTTCCTAGCCTTGCCATGTACAGTGATCCCACACTGCTCAGCTATTTTCCTCATCTCTTCCATAGACAGTGCTTTTACTTACCCCACGTTACTTCATCCTGGCTTGGGGAGCTATTAGGTTCAGTTGCAGACATGTTAGTATGCAATCAGACACAACCACAAGAAAACCTGTGCTAAATTTGGCTTCCCACTTCCGATTTCTCTTGTTTATCTGTGGGTCAATCCCAGACAAGCCCCCAAATTTCTGTTATGACCAGGTGAGAAAGGTGTCTCGGGGGCCCTCTCAGCCTTCACCTGGTCTTACTGTAACAAGGTTTTATTTTAAACACACTATCTTTTAGCTCTGCCTTGGTGAATCCTTGTTCACGGCTTTTCAATTATAAGGCAATTCCAACCCCGCCAATTACGTCCCGATCAGCCGACTCTCAATCATCAGTAAAGTGATTGAAAGTGTCATCAACAGTGCCATCAAGCAGCACTTGCTTAGCAATAACCTGCTCAGTGATGCACATTTTGAGTTCTGCCAGGGCCACTCAGCTCCTGACCTCATTACAGACTTGGTTCAAACATGGTCAAAAGAGCTGAACTCAAGAGGTGCGGTGAGAGTGACTGCCCTTGACATCAAGGCAGCATTTGACCGAGTATGGCATCAAGGAGCCCGAGCAAAACTGAGGTCAATGGGAATCAAGAGGAAAATGCTCCGCTGGCTGGAGTCATACCTAGTGCAAAGGAAGATGGTTGTGGTTGTTGGAGGTCAATCATCTGAGCTCCAGGACTTCACTGCAGGAGTATCTCCAGATAGTGTCCTCGGCCCAACCATCTTCAGCTGCTTCATCAATGACCTTCCTTCAATCATAAGGTCAGAAGTGGGGATGTTCACTGATGATTGCACAATGCTAAGCACCATTCGTGACTCCTCAGATACTGAAGCAGTCGTGTAGAAATGCAGCAAGACCTGGACAATATCCAGGCTTGGACTGATAAGTGGCAAGTAACTTTCGCGCCACACAAGTGCCAGGCAATGACCATCTCCAACAAGAGCAAATCTAACCATCTCCCCTTGACATTCAACAGCATTACCATCATTGAATCCCCTACTATCAACATCCAAGGGGCTGCCATTGACCAGAAACTGAACTGGACTAGCCATATAAATACTGTGGCTACAAGAGCAGGTCAGAGGCGAGGAATCCTGCGGCGAGTAACTCACCTCCTGACTCCCCAAAGCCTGTCCACCATCTACAAGGCACAGGTCAGGAGTGTGATGGAATACTCTCCACTTGCCTGGATGGGTGCCGCTCCAACAACACTCAAGAAGCTCGACACCATCCAAGACAAAGCAGCCCGCTTGATTCGCACACCATCTACAAACATTCACTCCCTCCACCACCAACGCACAGTGGCAGCAGTGTGTACCATCTACAAGATGCACTGCAGAAATGCACCAAGGCTTCTTAGACAGCACCTTCCAAACCTGTGACCTCTACCAACTAGAAGGACAAGGGCAGCAAATACATGGGAACACCACCACCTGCAAGTTCCCCTCCAAGTCACACACCATCCTGCCTTGGAACTATATCGCCATTCCTTCACTGTCACTGGGTCAAACTCCTGGAACTCCCTTCCTAACAGCACTGCGGGTATACCTACCCCAAATGGACTGCAGCAATTCAAAAAGGCAGCTCACCACCACCATCTCAAGGGCAATTAGGGATGGGCAATAAATGCTGGCATAGCCAGCGACGCCCACATCCCATGAATGAATTAAAAAAAAGAAATGAGCTGAAACAGTCTTTCTTAGGTTTAAAGAATAAAAGTGATATTTATTAAACATGAACTCTAATTCGGTGAATGCCTACATATACACTCCACACCTCTCGTTAGGATGCATACGCATTACACACATGCAAATAGAGACAGAAAAGAGCAGAAGAAAAATGAAGTTAAAAAGTTTGAGGCAATATCTGAAGAGTTGTTAGAGTTCTTCGAGCTCACTGTAAAGTCCTTTTGTAGGTTGATCTTGCTATTTGTTGTGGCCCAGTATTCTTCAGAAACCTTGTTCACTGTCGGAGAATTTTCTCTCTTGGCGTTCATGTGTCTTCAGTTGTTTTTTGGAGTTCTGTGAGAAAGAGATGTGAGCAGACAGGAGAGGCTGTGGTGAGCCAGCCACAAGTTCTTTTCAGTCCAGGAGCAAACAACTCTCTTTTTTCAAACAAAAACAAGAAATGCTGGATTCACTCAGCAAGTCTGGCAGCATCTGTGGAAAGAGAAGCAGAGTTAACGTTTCGGGTCAGTGACCCTTCTTCAGAACTGACAAATATTAGACAAGTCACAGATTATAAACAAGTGAGGTGGGGGTTGGGCAAGAGATAACAAAGGAGAAGGTGCAGATTGGACCAGGCCACATAGCTGACCAAAAGGTCACGGAGCAAAGGCAAACAATATGTTAATGGTGTGTTGAAAGACAAAGCATTAGTACAGATTAGGTGTGAATATACTGAATATTGAACATCAGCAAGTGCAAACCTGGAGAAAAACAACCTGAAAAAAACAGTGGGTAAGCAAACTGAACAAACTAAGATGAAATGAAATAAATGCAAAAAAAGATTGTAAAAAATGTAAAAAGGAATGCAAAAAAAAAAGGAAGAAAAAAAGGGGAAGAAAAAATAACTAAAAATGACTAAAAATGAAAGTAAAGTGGGGGGCTGTCATGCTCTGAAATTATTGAACTCAATATTCAGTCCGGCAGGCTGTCGTGTGTCTGATCGGTAAATGAGATGCTGTTCCTCGAGATTGTCAGTTCCGAAGAAGGGTCACTGACCCGAAACGTTAACTCTGCTTCTCTTTCCACAGATGCTGCCAGACCTGCTGAGTGAATCCAGCATTTCTTGTTTTTGTTTCAGATTTCCAGCATCCGCAGTATTTTGCTTTTCTCTTTTTTCCAACACTGTTTCTCGAATTTAAAACTCTCAGTTTAAAACTCTGCAACAGCCAGTAAATGACATAACTAAACTAGTCAAACCACACCTGTTCTGTGTGTTGGAAGCAGTGACTGGTTCCTTTTTTCCAACACTGGCTGTTAGTCTGCAAAAATATCTTTCCAGCTTGGGGCCTGGCAATTCCTTGTAACAGACCCTCTTTTCTTCCCAGCAACAATTTGAGGTTTAATGTCCATGCGGTGAAATCAATGTGCCTCACTCTTGACAGGTGGGGGCCTGCATGACAACCTCCATTTACCTTCGAGAGCGCAAGAAGAAAAAAGAGTAAGAGAAGAGATATTTTCAATAGCTCCTCCCCCACTCGGCATTTCCAGTCAGTGATCTCCAGTTTTTTTGGACTTTTTGACAATTGAAAATGGACTCCAGTTTCAACTGAAATTCATGTTCGTGTACAGTTAAGTCAATTATCTATTTAGGAAATGTTCTTGCCTCTTTTATGCCTTTAACATTTCTTTGTATTTTTGTGACCATGTGTTGCGATGTTAAGCCCCTTCCAGAGTTTAAGAGTGTGTGTTAATAAACCCTACTTCTTTGATTTAAAACTTACAACTGTGGTGTTGCGACTGTCCTTTACTTGTCAGGGTTTAAGGGAGGGAAAAAATCAATCACAAATCTGTTGAAGGACAGGTGGTTGGAACAACAGAGAAATTTGTTCAGAAAAAAAGATTAACTATCTGTTCGTAACATAAGGCACAAAAACCCAACAGGAAAGGTGCATCAACCGTGGCAAACAAAAGAAGTTAATGATTGCTTTAGGTCAAAGGAAGTGGCTTATAAGGTCACCAGAAAAAGTGGTAAGCCCGAGGATTGGGAGCAATTTAGAATCAAACAAAGGAGGACCAAGAAACTGATAAAGGGAAAAGAGATTATGAATGCAAGCTAGCTCAAAACATAAAGGAGGATTGTAAAAGCTTCTTTAGGTATGTGAAAAGAAAAGGATAAGAAATGCCGACTGTGGGTGCATTGTAGACGGAGACAGGAGGGTTTGTGGTGGAGAATGAGGAAATGGCGGAGAGACTAAACAATTGCTTTGTGGAACTGCTAGAAATTAGTATCAATAAAGAGGTAGCACTCGAAAAATTAACTGGATTGAGAGTTGATAAATCCCCTGGACCAGATGGGCGACATCCCAGAGTGTTGAAGGAGGTGGCTATAGAGATAATGGATGCATTGGTGGTTATTCTTCAAAATTCTATAGATTTTGGTTGGGTTCCTGCAGACTGGAAAGTAGCAAATGTAACCCCACTAATTACAAAGGGAGCAAGAGTATAAACATAGATCTGCAAATTTATTAGTTTGATGTCAGTAGTAGGGAAAAGGTTATAATCTATTGTAAAGGATGAAATTGGAAAATAATGATTTTCTTTCATTCTTTCATGTGATACGGGTGTCACTGGCTTGGCCAGCATTCATTACCCATCCTTAATTGCCCTTGAGAATGTGATGGTGAGCTGCCTTCTTGAACTGCCACAATCATTGGGATGTAAATACACCAAAAGTGCTGTTAGGAAGGGAATTCCAGGATTTTGACCCAGCGACAGTGAAGGAACGGCGATATAGTTCCAAGTCAGGATGGTGTGTGGCTGGAGGGGAACTTGCAGGTTGTGGTGTTCCCATGCATCTGCTGCCCTTGTTCTTCTAGGTGGTAGAGGTCGCAGGTTTGGAAGGTGCTGTTGAAGGAGCTGTCGTGCATTACTGCAGTGCATCTTGTAAATATTACACACTGCTGCCACTGTGCATCAGTGATGGAGGGAGTGAATGTTTGTGAATGGGGTGCCAATCAAGCAGGCTGCTTTATCCTGGAAGGTGTCGAGCTTCTTGCATGTTGTTGGAGCTGCACCCATCCAGGCAAGTGGAGAGTATTCCATTACACTTCTGACATGTGCCTTGTAGATGGTAGACAGGTATTGGAGAGTCAGGAGGTGAGTTACTTGCCACAGGATTCCGAGCTTCTGACCTGCTCTTGTAGCCATGGTATTTATATTGCTACTCCAGTTCAGTTTCTGGTCAATGGTAATCCCAGGATGCTGATAGTGAGGAATTCAGTGATTGTAATGCCATTGAATGTCAAGGGGAGATGGTTAGATTCCGTTTTATTTGAGATGGTCATTGCCTGGCATTTGTGTGGTGCGAATGTTACTTGCCACTTATCAGCCCAAGCCTGGATATTGTCCAGGTCTTGCTGCATTTCTACATGGACTGCTTCAGTATCTGAGGAGCCACGAATGTGCTTAACGTTTTGCAACCCTCAGCAAACATCCCCACTTTTGATCTAATGATGGAGGTAAGGTCATTGATGAAGCAGCTGAAGATGGTTGGACCTCGGAAACTAGCCTGAGGAACTCTTGCATTGATGTCCTGGGGTTGATGATGATTGACTTCCAACAACCACTGATTTCCCCCCTAATTGCCATTTTCTCCAGTTTTGCTCGGGCTCCTTGATGCTGCACTCAGTCAAATGCTGCCTTGATGTCAAGGGTAGTCACTTTCACCTCACGTCTTTTGTCCATGTTTGAACCAAGGCTGTAATGAGAACTGGAGTTGAGTGGCCCTGGCAGAATCCAAACTGAGCAGGATATTGCTAAGTAAGTGCCGTTTGATAGCACTGTCAACAACACCTTCCATCACTTTACTGATAATTGAGAGTAGCCTCTTGCCATGATGGAGCTCGGACTAAAAAGCTTGTTTTGGGAATCTTCTGTCAGGCATGTGGACGATGTGGCCCTTGCCACCCTCAGTGCTTCCTTCAAGTGGAGTAGTACTGATTCAGCATCTGAGGGTGTATCGGGGCGCTAGCTGAGAATCAGCAGGTGGTTTCCTTGCATGTGCTTGACTAGACTTCCTGGGGTCCGGAGTCGATGTTGAGGACTCCCAGGGCAACTCCCTCCCAACTGTATACCACTGTGCTGCCACCTTTGCTGGGACAGGACATACTCGGGTATGGTGATGGTGGTGTCTGGGACATACAATTCCGTGAGTATGACTATGACAGGCTGCTGCTTGACTTGTGTCTGTGGGACAGCTCTACCAATTTTGGCACAAGCCCTCAGATGTTAGTTCAGCGGACTTGGCAGGGTCGAAAGGGGTGGGTTTGCTGTTGTCATTTCCGGTGCCGAGGTCGATGCTGGGTGGTCCAGTCTGGTTTCATTCCTTATTGACTTTGTAGCGGTTTGATACAACTGAGTGACTTGTTCGACCATTTCAGAGGGCATTTAAAAGTCAACCACATTTCTAGCTTTTAATTATAGATTTTTATTAATTGAATTCAAATTCTACCTTCTGCTGTGGTGGAATTTGAACCCATGTCCCCAAAGCAATGGGTCTCTGAGTTACCTGTCCAGTGACAATAACATTACGCCACTGCCTCCCCTATATGTTTGGGATATGATTGGGCAGAGTCAACATGGATTTCTAAAAAGGGAAATCATGTTTGATAAACCTGTTGGAGTTTTTGAAGGATGTTACTTATCGAACAGATAAAGGAGTTGCAGTATGCTGATGACACTTGCGTATTTGCACACTCAGGGGCTGAACTTCAAACACTTGTCGATGAATTCACACAGGCAAATGAAAGAATGGGCCTTAAGCTAAACATCCGGAAGACAAAGGTCCTCTACCAGCCTGCTCCCACAGTGCAACACCACCCCCGACTATCAAGATACACGGCGAATCACTGGATAATGTGGATCACTTCTCATCCCTTGGGAATCTCCTCTCAGCAATGGCAGACATCGATGATGAAACTCAGCATCGCCTCCAGTGCGCCAGCGCAGCCTTTGGTCATCTGAGGAAAAGAGTGTTTGACGACAAAGAATTCAAACCTGCCACCAAGCTCATGGTCTGCAGGGTTGCAGTGTTACCTGCCCTCCTGTATACGTTGGAAACATGGACACTGTACAGCACACATCCCAAAGACCTGGAGAGATATTACCAGCAATGCCTCCACAAAATCCTACAAATTCAGTGGCAGGACAGGCACTGCAATGTCAGTGTCCTCTCTCAGGTCAACATTCCCAGTATTGAGACACTGGTCATGGCTAGTCAGTTACATTGGGTGGGCCATGTTGTCTGCATACCTGACACAAAGAACTCCCAAAACAAGCTTTCTAATCCGAGCTCCGTCACAGCAAGAGGTTACCAGGAGGGCAGAGGAAATGCTACAAGGATGTCTTTAAAGCCTCTCTGAAAAAATGTGACATCTCCACTGATTCATGGGAATCTCTTGCCCAAGACCGCCCATAATCAAGAAGAAGCATCCGAGAAGGTGCCAGCCTGTTTGAACAACCCGACATGCCCAGGTAGCGACCAAGTGCAAACAGCGGAAGGAACGTTGGGAAATGTGAGCATCTCATTCACTCGACTCACCAAACACCACCTGCCTCACATGTGGCAGAGTGTGTGGATCCAGAATTGGACTTTTCAGTCACCTTCGGGCCCACAACCCTGGAGTGGAAGAAAGTTATCATCATTCCTGAGGGATTGCTTAAGAAGACAGTAAAGGAGAACCAGTGGGTGTGGTGTATTTGGATTTTCAGAAGGCTTTTGATAAGGTCCCACACAGGAGGTTGGCAAATAAAATTAGAGCACATGGGAATTGGAGATAATATACTGGCATGGATTGAGAATTGGTTAATTGAGAGAAATATTCCATCTGCCACGTTCTTGCCCATTCACTTAGCCTGTCCAAATTCCCTTGCAGCCTCGTTGCATCCTCCTCACAACATACATTCCCACCTAGTTTTGTGCCAGCAGCAAATTTGGAAATATTACATTAGGTCCACATAACCAAATCATGTATATGGATTGTGAACAGCTGGGGCCCAAGCACTGATCCTTGTGGTATCCCACTAGGAACAACCTGCCACCCTGAGAATGACCCACTTATTCCCATTCTGTTTTTTGTCCATTAACTAATTCTCAGTCCATGCCAGTAAATTAACCCCAATTTCGATGTGCTCTAATTTTATTTACTAACCTCCTGTGTGCAACCGTATCAAAAGTCTTCTGAAAATCCAAATTCACCAACTCCATAGGATACAATATACAATGATCCAATATCTGTTTATTTGTCTGCCTGTCTGCAGGACCATCTGCCTCTCTGTCTGTCTGTCTGCAGGGGCACCTACCTGTCTATTTGTCTGCCTGTCAGTCTGTCGACCCACCTGGCTGTATGTCTGCCTGCCTTCCTGCAGTGTCGCCTGCCTGTCTGTCTGTCTGTGGGGGCGGTTCCATCTGTCTGCCTGTCTGTGTGCCTGTTTGTGTGTGTGCAGTGGTGCCTTCCTGTCTGCCTGCCTGTGTGAAGAGGTGGGGAAGGGCGTGGGGATGGGGGGTGGGGAAGGGCTGCCAGCAGGGGGTTGCAATTAGGAACCAAAAAGGAATCAAGGATTTGGACACGGCTGAGGTACACAACGAGATATTTGCATCAGTCTTTACAAAGGAATTAGATGCTGTCAAACTCACAGTAAAAGAGGAGATGGTTAAGATGCTGGATGGGCTAAAAATGGATAAATAGGAGGTACTGGAGGGGTTGACTGGACTTAAGATTGATGTATCACCAGGTCCGGATAGTTGTTTAGGGAAGTAAGGATGGAAATTGCGGAGGTACTGGCTTTAATCTTCCAATCCTTCTTAGATACTGGAGTGGTTCCAGAGGGTTGGAGATTTGTAAATGTTACACCCTGTTCAACAAAGGGTGTCAGGATAAACCCAGCAGATTCAGGCCAGTCAGGTTAACCTCAGTGATGGGAAACCTTTAAAACGATAATCCAGGACAAAATAAACAGTCACTTGGACAAGAGTGCACTAATTTAGGGAAGTCAGAACGGACATGTTAAAGACAAATTGTGTTCAATTAATTTGACTGAGTTTTTTAACCAGGTGACAGAAAGGGTTGAAGAGGGTGATGTGGTTGATGTGGTGTAGATAGACTTCCAAAAGGCATTTGATAAAGTGCCGCATTACAGGCTTGTCAGCACCATTGAACCCATGGACTAGAAGGGTCTCTGGTGGCATGTAGATAAAATTAGATAAGTGAGAGAAAACCGAGATGGTGGTGATATTTGATTGGAGGAAAGAAAACATCTAATCATCTTGAAAAGAATAAGTTCATTAGCGAAAGTCAGCACGGTTTTGTGAAGGGTAGGTCATGCCTCACAAACCTTATTGAGTTTTTCGAGAAGGTGACCAAACAGGTGGATGAGGGTAAAGCCGTGGATGTGGTGTATATGGATTTCAGTAAGGCGTTTGATAAGGTTCCCCATGGTAGACTATTGCAGAAAATACGGAAGTATGGGGTTGAAGGTGATTTAGAGCTTTGGATCAGAAATTGGCTGGCTGAAAGAAGACAGAGGGTGGTGGTTGATGGCAAATGTTCATCCTGGAGTTTAGTTACTAGTGGTGTACCGCAAGGATCTGTTTTGGGGCCACTGCTGTTTGTCATTTTTATAAATGACCTGGAAGAGGGTGTAGAAGGGTGGGTTAGTAAATTTGCGGATGACACGAAGGTCGGTGGAGCTGTGGATAGTGCCGAAGGATGTTGTAGGGTACAGAGGGACATAGATAGGCTGCAGAGCTGGGCTGAGAGATGGCAAATGGAGTTTAATGCGGAAAAGTGTGAGGTGATTCACTTTGGAAGGAGTAACAGGAATGCAGAGTACTGGGCTAATGGGAAGATTCTTGGTAGTGTAGATGAACAGAGAGATCTTGGTGTCCAGGTGCATAAATCCCTGAAGGTTGCTACCCAGGTTAATAGGGCTGTTAAGAAGGCATATGGTGTGTTAGCTTTTATTAGTAGGGGGATCGAGTTTCGGAGCCACGAGGTCATGCTGCAGCTGTACAAAACTCTGGTGCGGCCGCACCTGGAGTATTGCGTGCAGTTCTGGTCACCGCATTATAGGAAGGGTGTGGAGGCTTTGGAAAGGGTGCAGAGGAGATTTACTAGGATGTTGCCTGGTATGGAGGGAAGGTCTTACGAGGAAAGGCTGAGGGACTTGAGGTTGTTTTCATTGGAGAGAAGGAGGAGGAGAGGTGACTTAATAGAGACATATAAGGTAATCAGAGGGTTAGATAGGGTGGATAGTGAGAGTCTTTTTCCTCGGATGGTGATGACAAACACGAGGGGACATAGCTTTAAGTTGAGGGGTGATAGATATAGGACAGATGTCAGAGGTAGTTTCTTTACTCAGAGAGTAGTAGGGGCGTGGAACGCCCTGCCTGCAACAGTAGTAGACTCGCCAACTTTAAGGGCATTTAAGTGGTCATTGGATAGACATATGGATGAAAATGGAATAGTGTAGGTCAGATGGTTTCACAGGTCGGCGCAACATCGAGGGCCGAAGGGCCTGTACTGCGCTGTAATGTTCTATGTTCTCTGTATGTTCTATACCTGAGTGTCATAGAGTCATAGAGTTATGCAACCAAGGATAAGCGAATATCATTAGCAGCAAAATTGGGATCAGTGTTGAAACCAGGAGCTAAGAAAACAGACATAATTGAAGTAATTGCATTTGAAATTGAAAGAAGAACAAGGCAAACCAGATGATAGTTCAATTGAATTAGCTAAAATTCAGTTGCAGATAAAGCAGCTTAAACTTGAAAGTGGAAAGTGAGGAAAGGGTGAAAGAGAGAACATTTCCGAATGAAAGAGAATTGGAAATGAAAAACATTGATTTTGAGAATGAAAAAGAAATGAAGTAACTTGAATGAAAATTTCAAAAAGAAAGTAAAAGAGAAGGAATGGAAATCGAATGAAAAATGCTGAAACTAAAACAAAAGCCTGTCTTTGATTCCAGTGAAAGTTCTGAGGAAGAAGCTGAGTCCAGCCGAGGACCCATTGGAGAACATTTTAAATTTGTACAAGGCCTCCCAAAGTCTGAGGAAAGGGATGCAGACACATTTTTCATTTCTTTTGAAAAGAGAGTTAGACAAATGAAGTGGATGAAGGAAAGCTGGGCACTGCTCATGCAAAGCAGGTTGATGGGCAGAGCTCATGATGTTTCTGCTGTGCTTTCTGAGAAGGCTTCTGCAGATTATAAGATGGCAAAAAAGGCTAGTCTCGCTGCACATGAGATAGTCTCTGAAGCTCACCAGAAGAAATTTTGAAACCTCCGGAGACCGACTGGGCAGACCGAGATAGAATGAAAGGGTAAAGCAAATCAATTTTGATTGTTTGATGTGGGCACTAAAGGTAAATGCCATGTATGAGAAATAATTCTCCTGGAAGAATGTTTAAAAATCGCTTTCTCCATTAATAAGAAGCCATTTAGAGAACCAGAAGGTTTCAACAGCCAGACAGGCAGCTGAGATTGCTGATGATTACAAGTTTGTTTACAAGCCCAAACCCTTTTTCTGTCACTCCCACAAACCCAAGAAGGGGAGAAGATGGGAGGGTGAAAAGAAGGCAAGTAGCCAGGGAAATGAAGGGAGAGCTGGGAATGCCCCAGGATCTCCTCATTAGGCCAGAAAGGAAGATATTGAGGATGGAAGTGCGGTCTGAAAGCCTAAGTGTTATCATTGCCACAAGGTGGGACACCTTTGTGCAGAATGCTGGAAGTTGTGGGGTAAAGCCATAGAATCATAGAAAGTTTAAGACACAGAAAGAGGCCACTTGGCCCATCATGTCTGTGCTGGCCGAAAAACAATGCACCTATTCTAATCCCACCTTCCAGCATTTGGTCCATAGTCCTGCAGCTGACGGCACTTGAGGTGCATTTCCAGACTCCTTCTGAATGAGATGAGGGTCTCTGCCTCAACTACCCTTTCAGACAGTGACTTCCAGACCATCACCACCCTCTGGGTGAAAAACCTTTTTCTCAACTCTCCTCTAATTTTTCTACCAATCACTTTAAATCTATGCCCCCCTCATCACTGAGTTGTTGGGACACACAAGGCCAACTCAGAGAAAGGGTCCTGACTGAGAGTATGACAGAGCAAGCTGTAGCTCTGACTGCAGCTGTAAGGCCAAGTATAAAAAGTGCCGTCAGTTGGGGGGGAATGTGAGCAAGATACTTGAGAGTTATCGGGAATTCTTGTCAAGAAGAAAAGTAACTCCTTATCCCTCAATTAACGCAGGTAAACCTCATGTCTGGAACGGTAACTGTAGGTGTTGTCCATAGTTTGATGGTAGATGGAGTTGATCTACACCTAGGGAGTGATTTGGCCGGAGCAAAGATAGTAACCTCTCCTGTAGTCATTGAAACACCAAGTGAAGTCAAAGAGACAGAACAGTTGCAGGACAAGGTTCCAGGAATTTTTTCTCCATGTGTTGTGACAGGAGCAATGACTAAACAAGTTCAATTGTCGGAGGTAAAATTGGCACCACAGACAGACAGCCAAATATCTGAAACTTTCTTTGGGGATTTGAATAATCTGAAGGAAATGTTTAATAAATCTTCTCTGATCAAGGGTCAGCAAGCTGATCCAAAGTTAAATAAAATGACACAATCGTCTCAAATGGAAACTGAGGCAAAGGGAGTTCTGGAAGAGGATTAAATTAAAAATGGGATCCTGATGAGGAAGTGGAGACCTGCTGACAGATCTGTGGATGAAGCATGGCCCATGAAATTACTGTGGTGGGACATGTGGGGATCCGGAAGATCCAACCACATCTATGGGAGCATTTTTACTGGCCAGGTCTTTCCAAGGATGTGGTGCAGTTTTATAAAATGTGCCATATGTGCCAGATTGTGGGAAAACCACAACCTGCCATAAAACAGGCACCTCCAATTCTCATATCAGTTTTGGGGGAACCATTATATTGGGTGTTGGTAGACTGTAGGATGTTTACCAAAAACAAAAGTGGGACACCAAAATATACTCACGATCATATATATGGCATCTCGGTTCCCTGAGGCCATTCCCTCGAGAACAATTTCTGCAAAGGTAGTGGTAGAGAAGTTAACCAGTTCTTCATCAGGTGTGGATTACTGATTAAGACAAGCACGCCAAGACTCGAACATTTCATCCCGGGGATGAGGTGTTAGTTAGTAACATATAAATGTTTTCAAACATTGTAATTAATAGCAAAACTATATTTCTTGTTAATTTGGGGAATCAGCTGCTTACAATGTGCTGTCTGGTTAATTGGGGATTTTTTTTAGTTTAGTTATTGTAACAAGGGTCTCAAAACGTGAAATCTTGTGTAATTCTTGTAATTGTTCTTGGGGTTAATATCTCGTACTTTTTATGTTAACGATCTCAGAACAACTTGTATTGGAATGAAGTGACGACCAAACTGCCGAGATGATCTGTGGTGGAGCCTCAAGTATTAACAATATTTATTGATGACTTAGATTAGATAATAATGAATCTGAGAGCCATATATCCAAGTTTGCAGAAGACACAAAGGGCTGCATCTTAATTCACAAAAACAAACAGGTTGGGGTCATGCCAAAGATTAAATGCAAAGAATCTGAAACAGGAAACCAACTCACATCAGATCTCACGGTCATAGAACAGCAGCAGAAGCCGGGGAATTAAAACCTCAGCATATCCAAGGGTCACTGATCAGGAGTGAGACCTTGGTAATTGCCCCTCCATTCCCAGTGTAACTGATTCATATTGTAACTGAGAATTGATCTCTTTGGTTTGCATGGCAGTGTTCAATGTGTTTACTTTCAGTGTACCAGGGGAGACCATTATTCTACCCATGGACCCATAATATTAATATTCCTGCTCCCATCCTGATGTATAATGTCCCTGTTTTTCCTCTTCCTTACAGTTAACTTAGTGACGATTGTGATCCTGTCTCGGGGAAAGTGTGGTCTCTCCAAATGTGTCACTCGTTACTTGGTGGCCATGGCAACGGCGGATCTACTGGTCATTATCTTCGATCTGATACTGAGGCACATTCCCCTTTCTCATCATAGAAAGTTCCAATTCCTGTTTGATATTCCAGTGTGTAATATCCACGCTGTCCTACTTTATGCAGCAACGGACTGTTCTGTCTGGTTCACTGTCGCTTTCACCTTTGATCGATTTGTGGCCATTTGCTGCCAGAAACTGAAAACTAAATATTGCACTGAGAAATCGGCAGCTGTGATTATTGGAACAATGTCTGTGTTGTTCTGTGCAAAGAATATTTTCTGGTACTTTATGCTTTCAAGCAGCTATATCCGTTTTCGAGCCCCCTGGTTCTGCGTTCTTCCCTGGAGTGTTCTGTTTTCACCAATATGGGCAGCAATTGAATTTCTACATTATATTTTCACCCCGTGTGTACCATTTATTCTGATTCTGATGCTCAATGTTTTAACTGTCAGGCACATTCTAGTGACCATCAGAATTCGCAAGAGACTTCGGGACCGAGTCAGTGGGGAGAGTCAGAGTGATCCAGAGACAATGAACAGAAGAAAATCAATCACTTCACTTTTTATGATATCGGGGAATTTTATCCTTCTATGGATTCTGTTCCTGGTGACTACAGTTCATTCTAGATTTGCTCTGCTGGGCCTGATTGATTCTGGTGGTCCGTCACTCATTGTAGAACGTCTTGGTTTTATGCTTCAGCTCCTGAGTTGCTGCACAAACACTTTTATTTACGCTGTGACCCAGAATAAGTTTCGAGAGGAACTGAAGAATGGGGTGAAATATCCCTTCACTGTACTTTCTAAGATTTTAAAATAACGAAGAAAATGAAAGATTCTCACATATAAACCACACGTGAACCCAGCCTCTCTCCACTCAGTCTCTGTAATCATGTTATTTTGAAGACAAACAGATTGATTTGATTGAGTTTGCATTTAATGTAAGGCACCTTTTGTGTACATAGAGCAGAAAATCCTTTCCACTAATCATACTGTAGAATACTGAATTAAACTGGCTGATTGCATGGAATAGCAGAAGATTTGTGTAGTGTCTCTCTGCTGCCCTCTCTGTTGAAAGGTGTAATTAAAGTATGTTCAATATGGCTGCTCCGAGTTCAGACCTCATGTTGGTTTATCTACAACACAGAAATATGACGATGAAGGAATGGGATTGATTTTTTTTTTTACATCTCATTTGAGAGAATACAGTCTGAGAACATTCTGAAACATGTTTTGGAAATCCCAAAGTCGATTCTAAGGAAGTTTGAGCAATTTGAAAGATTGCTTCATCGGCCTCGAATTCATATTCGGCTACAACTCATTGAGTGCATAATTTTAAAAATATAGCACTGAAGACGTATTTTGGGACAATGGGGGAATTCAACCCTAACAATGAGGACTGGTGGAATTATGAATGAAAGTGACACATTTGGAACAAAATCGGAGATTAGGATAAAGTGAATTTTTTGCTCACCATGAAAGTGCCAGATCTTTTCGAGGTGGTGTTTAACCAATGCTGTTCACGAGACCGCAGTACTTTGGACTAATATGAAATAAGTGAGATTCTGGACTCATATTACATATTAAGAATGAAATTGCACCCAGAGATGCATTTTGTGAAAGGAAGTAGTTGCCAAATGAGTCTGTTGCAGATATTATTAAATTAAAGAAATGATTGCATTAAGTTATGCTGCCAACTTAAAAGTCAACCTTCGAGACACATTTGTTGGAGGTCTGAAGAAAAACAAAATCCACTCCGAAGTTTTGAATAAAGGCAATAAGCTGACAGAGAAGGAGGCCTGCGATGAGGCCACAGCCATGGAAATGGCAGGCGGAGATAGCTGTTGATTGCAACAAAGTTCTTGAGCTGGCAGAGGAAGTCCACCGGATTTCAGCAGGAACCAGGCAGCCAAGTTTGCAGGCTCAGAGTCAGAAATCTAGATGCTATCATTGCCATGGTAACTGCCAACGATCCAAATGTTCCCATTTCCACTCAAAATGCCTGTGGAAAAGTCAGTCATATCCAGACTGCAAGCATGAGTAGAGGAAACAGTAATGCTCCAGGTCACAGCAATGCATCAGGTCGAGGTCATGGTAGACTTAAAGCTAGTCCAGGAGCCTGGAAATTCTCGAATGTGGATATGATAGATATGGAAACATAGTGTGATGTTATTGAACAGGAAGATCAAGAGTTGATCAAGAGCGATCAGGAATGGTGTTACAAAGTTCCATAAATACCCTTTTGGGAGGAAGTTCACTTTCTCAACTGACCACCAAGTCCTTATGATCATATTTGGTTCAAAGAAGGGAGCACCATCTCTAGTGGTAGCACAGCTTCAGAGATGGGCTTTGATTTTGATGGCCCATCAGTACGATATTAAATATCGTAAGTCAGCAGATCATGCAAATATGGGCGTCTTTTGAGATTTCCCATGCAGACTGATTCATTTTTAGCAGTTACCTATAAATTACTTGACAGAGACAAATGACATGGCAGTGTCTGCCAGAGAAATTTCAGAAGAAACTCACAAGGATGTGGTGCTCAGTAAAGTATTCAATTATGTTATGAATGTCTGGTCGAAAGAGTGTGATGATGAGAAATTGCAGGATTATTTCACACGTAGAAATGAACTAAGTGTGGATCAAGGTTGTCTCCTATGGAGTTTAAGAGTCATTTATTCTGCCAAGGTTTAGAGAGAGAGATTGTTAGAGGAACTTCATCATGAGCCCACAGGGATAGTCCTTATGAAAGCTGTAACAAGAAGCTATTTTTGGAATCCAAAAGTAGATCGAGATATTGAAGAGTTGGTGAAAAGTTGTGAAATGTGTCTCAGAATGAGAAATGATCCAATCAAAGTACCTTTTATTCCATGGTCAAAGACAAGAAAAATGTGAGAACGAGTACATGTTGTTTATTTAAAGTGGAAGGTAAAGAGTATTTTGTTTCAGTCGATAACTGTAGCAAGGCGACAAATGTTGAGTTTATGCCCAATACCACAAGTGTCAAAACTATTGAGGTTTTGAGAAGTTGTTTTGCAATTTATGGATTGACAGAGATGTTGTTGTTAGATAATGGTCTACAGTTTATGTCAGAACAGTTTGAAATATTTCAGAGTAAGAATGGAGTCAAACGCACTCTATTACCACCATATCACCCAGCATTGAATGGTGCTGCAGAAAGAAGTGTACAAATGGTGAAGAGTTCTTTGCAGAAGTATTTGCCAGGTGACAAGCTAGGCAGTAATTTCCATGTTTGTCTTTGACACAGGCTAGACAATTTTCTGTTCTCTTACAGAATAACCCCACAGTCTACAACAGGTGCTCTCCTGACAAGTTAGAGGTTAAAATGCTCCTGGGACAAGGTTTTGTTTTCTTAAGCCAGACGCGAATAGCAAAGTAAGAGAAACGCAAGACAGACGTGATAAGGGGAAGTCTGTGTTTGGAGTTGTTGTAAAAAACTAGGTGCATTCAAATGTCTCGTGAAGATCGGACAGAGACTCTGTCAGTGTCATATTGTTCATTTGCTTGAAAGAGGAATGAGATGAAGAGAAAGCATGAGAAACTTCCTAAAATCCAAATTCCTCCAGTCCCAAGTGAAAATCAGGAGGAAAGTGACAGTCACAACAAAACTGAAAGTTTTCCGGTATCACAGAGCCCACCACTGGAACAAAGTGAGTCAATGTCTTTGATTAAGAATAATAATGAATTTCACATTTCAAACCATTAAGTGGAGTTGGTCGTCAAAGTCAAGGTTCAGAGTCGACACAGTCTGAGATGTTAGCAGAACAGAGTCAAGCGAATAAAAGTGGAAGAAGATACCCAGACAGAAAGAGAAAGAAGCCAGATAGGTTCATTGAAAGTATGTATTTTATTTAAAGATGCAGCACTGAAACAGCCCCTTCGGCCCACTGAGTCTGTGCCGACCAACAACCACCTATTTATACTAATCCCATATTCCCTACCACCTACCTACACTAGGGGCAATTTATAATGGCCAATTTACCTATCAACCTGCAAGTCTTTCGGCTGTGGGAGGAAACCGGAGCACCCGGCAAAAACCCATGCGGTCACAGGGAGAACTTGCAAACTCCACACATGCAGTACCCAGAATCGAACCAGGGTCCTTGAAACTATGAAGTGGCAGGGCTAACCACTGCGCCACTGTGCCACCTGTATGTAGGAAGGAAGAAGAAATAAATTGTTCTTTTCATTACTTCTTGTCAATGATGATATTTGTGTTAAAGACATACTGGTGTTAATGTAAAAAAAATGTTCAAGCGGGGAGAGAGTGTAAACTGAATGAAACTGGATGGTTGGATGTAATAGTAGAACATTTGTAAATAGCCTCTCTGCTGCTCCCTCTTTTGAATGATGTAAATAAAGTATGTTCAACATGGCTGCTCCCAGTGAAGACCTCATGTCAGTTTTACTCTTTAAAACACATACATTTAGAATAAAATTAAACTAATCTGGAACATCTCCCATGACCACTTCCCCTGTCTCTGTTTTATTGGATAAGTCTACAGCTTCCCACTTTATCTCTCTCAGCATCCTCCACAGTGGACATCGAGGCACTCAGCGATCGCTCGTTACAAGCATCAATCCCAATTGTCCCATCCTAATCTTTCACCAAATCTGCCATCCAGTGCACCCGCTGAAGGCTAATCTTCCAATATCTTTCTCATCAAACTCACCCCTCCCACTGCTGACCCTATGGACTCAGCCAGTGGATCAGCTCTCACCATCCCTCTACACATCTCCTACGAGAATGTCCATTCAAGGCCCTTTCCATCCATGAAGTTATTGTGGATGATTGCAGTGACATCATGGCCTCAATGGAAACCTGGCTGAGGGCTGATAACACTTTCCCCCTAAATGAAGCCTCCCTACCTGGCTCTCCCTTCCACCACAATCCCCATGAAGTTTGGTCCAGTGGCAATGTGGCACTTATCAACAGATCACACCTTGGCCTGACCCCTACTCCTCTGGCACTTTCTCCTCCTTTCAGCATTTCCTGCTGCTCCACTCCCTCACCTCTCAATCAAAATCCCAATTCTCTACCGACTCCCAAATATGATGAAAATATTCTCACTGAGATATCTTCATTGCTTTGCTCCCTCAGCCTCTGCACTGAATGACATCTCAGACTCAGTGATTTCAACCTCCATCTCAACTCATCATTCCCTCCCTTCTCTGAGTTCATCGCCTTCCAATCTTCCCTAAATCACTCCCTCAATGTAAATTTCCCAATTCATCTTCACGGTTACAACCTTGACCATGTCATCTCACGCAGTCACGCTTCAATCACAGAGAAGGCCATCTCTGATCACTTCCTTGTATCACTCTCCACCCACATACCCCTTCCACACCCCAACCCTACCTCCTTCTGTATCCGCCCCTGGAAAATAGACCATCCCCCAATTCACTTACAACTGCACTTTCAAAATCCCAACTGTCTAGCCTTTGACCCTCCATTTTCCACAACATTTCCGCCGTTACTGATTTGCTCAACTGCACCCTCACATCAATCTTTGAAGCCTTCGCTCCAAATAAATCCATTTCTCTCTCTCACTCTGGTCATATCCCCTGGTACGGCCCTCATCTCAGCTCCCATAATTCCAAGTGATGCCGAATTGAAAGGATATGACAGACAACTTGTTCAGCAACACCACCAGGTCACATGAAGCTCTATTGGGTCCTGTTCTCATCTGCTGAAACTGCTCACTATTCCTGGATCATCCTGCAATGAGAAGATAACCCCGTCTTCTTTTCTTGACCGGACACGTCTTCTTAAACTTCACTCCACTGTCTCCTCCACCCTCCCCTCTAACAATAAGGGCTGAATTTTACCTGCTCTCCGCCATTCTCGACGGCGACATTGAAAAAATGTGCACATCGCACGTAACATGTCTGCGCTGAGCCCCCGCGATATTATACCCGGGGCTGATTTAAATGGAGGAGGTGGAACGGCTGCCCCTGATGATGTGGAGGGGGTGGCCACTGTATCCCAGCAACGGTGACCGGTGCCACCGCACAATCACCGGTGCCATTTTTAAAGGGCTTCGAGCCCTTCACTAGCAGATTTTAAAGGAATAAAAGTTCAAAATTAAACTTCCACATTTAATCACATTTTCACTCCCCTCACCCACATTCTCCATGGAAGAATTGATTTATTAAATAACCATTCCCCCCGAAAAAACTTTGATGCAGACTCCAGCCTTTCCCCCGACCTTTATTAACTTTAAACCTTAACCTGTTCCCACCATCACCCCACCAATCAAAAGACTGTTCCCCACAGCTTCCCCATCTCCCACCCTGAGAATTACACTCCTCCCCGCTCCCCACCAGTGTCTCACCTCAGTTTCCCAAATGGGGATCCGAAGGCATGGGACATTCGGCCACTGTCCGGAATGCTGGTGTGCGACGGCCGCCCGGTCTAGGTAGGTTTATTTACATTTATTGAATACATTTTGCAATGCAAATGAAGGCCCCGCCCCTTGGAGGGGTGGGTGCACCGAGGTATCGCTGCTGCCGGTAAAATGTAACAGGGCCTTTTCACATTGTGGGTCGCTGCGGGCCTCTCCCGCAAGCATTTTATGGGCTCCCCCACCACAGCCCACGATGTCAAGGGGCTGGTAAAATTGAGCCCGAAGTGTGAGGATTTCGGAGAATTCTTTGTCACTAAGATGAAACCATCAGATCTGCTGCCTCTCCACTGTTGTCCAGCTGGTTGTGACTGCACTCGCCTGGTTCCATTCTTATCCATCTAATCGTTGCCAGAGAATCACTTGTAATGGTTTCTTTTCCCACTCCAACATCATTACCTATTGTATCCTCTGAGGATCTATCCTTGTCTCCCTCCTATTTCTCATCTGCATGCTGCCCCTTAGCGACATCATCTGAAAGCACGTCATTAATTTTCACAGGTAGCAGGGATAAACCAGGTAATTACAGGTGAGTCTAACATCAGTGATAGGGAAAGTATTGGAAAACATTCTGAGGGACCGGATTAAACTCCACTTGGAGAGGCAGGGATTAATCAGGGATAGTCAGCATGGCTTTATCAAGGGGTGATCGTTACTAACAAACTTGACTGAATTTTCGAGGAGGTGACTAGATGTGTAGATGAGGGTAAAGAAGTTGACTTAGTCTGCATGGACTTCAGTAAAGCTTTTGATAAGGTCTCACATGGGAGATTAGTTAAGAAGGTAAGAGCCCATGGGATCCAGAGCAATTTGGCAAATTGGATCCAAAATTGGCTTTGTGGCAGGCGGCAGAGAGTGATGGTTGAGGGTTGTGACTGCGAGTGGAAGCCTGGGACCAGTGGTGTACCATAGGGATCGTTGCTGGGATCCTTGCTGTTTGCAGTGCACATTAATGATTTAGACATTAATATAGAAGGTATGATCAGTAAGTTTGCAGATGACACGAAAATTGGTGGTGTCGTAAACAGTGAGGAGGAAAGCCTTAGACTACAGGACAATATAGATGGGCCGGTAAGATGGGCGGAGCAGTGGCAAATGGAATTTAATCCTAAGAAGTGTGAGGTGAGGCATTTTGGGAGGACTAACAAGGCAAGGGAGTATACAATGGATGGTAGGACCTTAGGAGGTACAAAGGGTCAGAGAGACCTTGGTGTACTTGTCCAAAGATCACTGAAGGCAGCAGCACAGGTAGATAAGGTGGTTAGGAAGGCATATGGGATACTTGCCTTTATTAGCTGAGGCACAGAATATAAGAGCA
This sequence comes from Heterodontus francisci, assembly GCF_036365525.1. NCBI lineage: Eukaryota > Metazoa > Chordata > Chondrichthyes > Heterodontiformes > Heterodontidae > Heterodontus > Heterodontus francisci. The sequence goes on from NC_090410.1 coordinate 33,116,793, forward strand.
GGGAGGTTATGATGGAGCTGTATAAAATGCTAGTTAGGCCACAGCTGGACTGCTGTGGACAGTTCTGATCACTACACTATAGGAAAGATGTGATTGCACTGGAGAGGGTGCAGAGGAAATTCACCAGGATGTTGCCTGGGCTGGAGCATTTCAGCTATGAGGAGAGACTGGATAGGCTAGGGTTGTTTTCCTTTGAGCAGAGAAGGCTGAGGAGGGACCTGATTGAAGTATACAAAATTATGAGGGGCTTTCATAGGAAGAAACTTTTTTTCTAAGTGGAGGGGTCAATAACCAGGAGGCATAGATTTAAGGTCAGGGGAAGAAGGTTTAGAAGGGATTTGAGGAAAGGAATTTTCACCCAGAGGGTTGTTGGAATTTGGAACACACTGCCTGAAGGGGTGGTCGAGGCAGGAACCCTCACAACATTTTAGAAATATTTAGATAAGCACTTGAAACGCCATAGCATACAAGGCTACGGGCCAAGTGCTGGATAATGGGATTTGGATAAATCGACTTGATAGACGGCACAGGCACGATGGACCGCAGGGCCTGTTTCTGTGACTCTATGACTCTATGACATGTACACTGATACCACCCAGCTCTACCTGGCCACCACCTCTCTCGACTCCTCCATTGTCTCTATATTGTCAGACTGCTTGACTGACATCCAGTGTTGGATGAGTAGAAATTTCCTCCAATTAAGTACTGGGAAGATTGTCTTCAGTTCCCTGCTACAGAATCCATTCCCTAGTTACTCTCCCTGGCAACCTTCTGAGATTGATCCAGACTGTTCACAACCTCGGTACCATATTTGATCCCAAAGTGAGTTTCTGACCTCATATCTTCAACATCACTAACACCACCTATTTCCACCTCCATCACATCACCTGACTTTGCCCCTGACCCAGCTCAGCTGCTGCTGAAATCCTCATTCATGTCTTTAGTAACTCTCGGCTTGACTATTCCAATGCACTCCCATTGGTCTCCCACATTCTTCCCTTTATAAAATTGAGGTCATCCAAAACTATGCTGCCTATTTCATTACTCACATAACAATAGCATAAAGTTACATTACTGGTGGCACTGACTCTGTACAAGTTTATGTTCATTTTTGAGCCAGAGACAGACTGTCAGCTATTTTTCACCAGTAGGTGACAGGTGGAGTTAATAATCACAGTAACCAAGGTATGAATTACGTCGCCCAGTCTGGAAAGGGCAAAGTTCCAGTCCCTGGCATCAGGAACCAAATCACACTTAATGATTGTCTTCAATATGGCAGTTATGTAACACAGCAACATAGTCACACAGTAACTGGTTATGGAAGGAGACAACCTTCAATATATCTAGTCCACACATCCACAGTATTCTGTTGCTACATTTCCAATCGCCTCAAATCCCATTTGCTCACAAGCAACTGTTTAGCTCCTTATTGAAACATATTGATTTTTCTTATTATTCCAGTCATGTCTGCAATCTGTTTCACATATTTAATAAACTTTTGTTGCAACAAATCCTCCTGCATTTCCTATTTTATTTGTAAGAATGGTCCCTTATGCTTAAATTCTGGACATGACAGTAAAAGCTGAAGATTCTGATGGGCTGCTGCTCACAAAACTATTTATTGCTGATTCATTATGGCATGACAAGTCTTATTGTGAAAAAGACACCCAGAAATGAGGTATTTCCTACTAAACAACAGATGGAAACTTGTTTCTCATCCTATCCTGTTGTTTCACATCCTGTCTCAAGACTGCCCTGGTGATCTCGTTCCACAATGTGGCTACATAAAGAAGTAAAGAAACACGAAACACACATTCTACAGTTTTGGCAAAAATATCCAACAGCATCAGCTAAATTGTGCCCTGGCACATTAAACTGTAAAGCATCCTGACAATGAACAACATTAACCTTTTCATTATTTCTAGTTGCAGTACAAATCTGCAAGCTGTCTATAAGTGAAAAGAAACCAACACGTTTAATCATATCAGATTAAAACAAATCCAAATCCCACGTATGTATTTATATAAAACTAGGTGATCTTACAGTCCCACCCTGAGGATGAAGAAATCACTGAGTGATTTCTTATTTCTGATTCAACAACCCAAACATTTAACTGTTCAGCTTAGACTTTTAAACTTCTCACAAACACTTTAAAATAATCCTTTAATTTGCCTTGATCATAATATTGATTTTCTATATCTAATATGTTTCACGTAGCCCCATCATCAGCTCCTCCTGCCATCCAATCCATAATGGGCCCTTTCTGGCACAAGTGTGAGAGAATATTATACTCTCTCTCTCTGCCTCCCAATACATCCCAGCGGTATATTTATAGAACCAATCCTGTCCTTATTCAAGCATTACTTAAACCCTGTCAACGTAATCATTATCACATCGCCCCTGAGGAAATGCCATACTTGTGAAATCAGTGGAACCGGTACAGTTTCATAACGTATATTCGTGTACACCACTTGATGTCCTGGGTTTGAGTGTCTTGTGTTTGACAACCTTCTTGAACCCAAACAGTGATTGACACACGGGCCCATCCTGGGTGAAAAAGCATCCTGAGTTTACTGAGCCTGATTGCAGACGTTTTGTTGCCGCACACTCAAGCTTCCCATCATGTTGTTTGAGAACATAAGTAAATGGTTTTGGATAACGTTTAGTACAGTAACATATGTACTGTAACTGATTTGTTCATCCTTCTTAACCCCCATACCACTGGTATTTATTGAAATGTCTAATGTAAAGTAGCTATCATCTTTAGCCATCGAGTCATAGAGTTATACAGCACAGTAACAGCCCTTTCGGCCCATTGTGTCTGTGCTGGCCATCAAGCACCTATCTATTCTAATCCCATTTTCCAGCACTTGGCCCTTAGCCTTGTACACTATGGCATTTCAAGTGCTCATCTAAATACTTCTTAAATGTTGTGAGGGTTCCTGCCTTAACCACCCCTTCAGGCAGTGTGTTCAAGATTCCAACCTCCGTCTGGATGAAAACAGTTTTCGTCAAATACCCTCTAAATCTCCTGCCCCTTACCTTAAATCTATGCCCCCTGGTTATTGACCCCTCCGCTAAGGGAAAAGTTTCTTCCTATCTATCCTATCAATGCCCCTCATAATTTTGCACACTTCAATCAGGTTCCTCCTCAGTCTTCTCTGCTCTAAGGAAAACAACCCTAGCCTATCCAGTCTCTCTTCATAGCTGAAATGCTCCAGCCCAGGCAACATCCTGGTGAATCTCCTCTGCACCCTCTCCAGTGCAATCACATCCTTCCTATAGTGTGGTGCCCAGAACTGTGCACAGTACTCCAGCTGTGGCCTAACTAGTGTTTTATACAGCTCCATCATAACCTCCTTTCTCTTATCTTCTATGCTTCAGCTAATAAAGGCAAGTACCCCGTATGCCTTCCAAACCACCTTATCTATCTTTGCTGCTGCCTTCAGTGATCTATGGACAAGTACACCAAGGTCTCTCTGACCCTTTGTACTTCCGAGGGTCCAACCATCCATTGTATATTCCCTTGTTTTGTTAGTCCTGCCATATTCCACTGAAGTCCTCAGGCCAAACCAGGACTTGGCACATTATTTGTCAACCATGTATAACTGGTTGGCAGTTGTATTCTGCATTCTTGGACCCATGGTGAAGTATTTTATACAATCACTAATTGGTTTATGACTCCATAAGCAGAGATGTGATACCTTGCCTGAACTCATATTAGTCCAAATATTACACACAGAATCAATAACTGTCGTGTCATCATTGTGAAGTCTTTGGGCTGGAATCTATGAACCCACTGACGATCTCGATAGTGAGCTCAAAAAATGGCGGCCCGCCCAACCAATCACATGGAGGGGGGGGCGGGGGCTGTCCGTCCACGGCAATGGCGTCAGCTGTCTGTGCGCAGGCGCTGGCGTCGTTTTTAAAGGGCCGTCAGCCCTGCCGGCAGATTTAAATATTGAAAGAAATATATCCGAAAATTAAATAAATATATTTCTTTTGCCCATTTACCACCACCAATAACAATTAGAATGACTATTTGCCTTTTCCCCCAAAACACTAACCTTTTCCATCTGACCTTTTCCCCCAAACTGCACAAAGTTTAAGATTTAAACCTTCCCATAATTCCCTACACCCATTCCGTGAATTTGAACCTGCCCCCTGCCCCCCAACACTGATAAACCTACCTCCTCCCCTCTCCCCACCAGTGTGGCGTCTTGTTTCCGTGGAATGGGATCTGAAGGTGCAGGAGCGCCGGACACCGCATCAAAGATTGCGGCGGGCCCTCAAGATCTCAGGTAAGTGTATTTAAATGAATTAATTTTATTGATTTGAATATTTAAATTATGGTCCCATTGCCCAGTGGTGGGGGTGGCCGTCACGGAGCCTCCTCGTCACCGGGAGGATCGGGCCGGGCTCTGCCGCTGTCAAGGTCCGTGACGGCCTCATCCAAGCCATCTTCAGGCCCCTCCACTTCACGGATCATTACATCGGGGGCTTCTTAAAATCCAGCCCTTAATATCTCCATGAATCATCAAAACAATTTCTGACCACACTCCAGTCTTCAACTGGATAATGTGACACCACCCAGTACTTTGATGTTTCTCTTTCCCAGTGTATTATAACAGAAGCAGAATGATACCTGGACTCCAGTGTTTAAATTAGGAGGAGAAATTACACAAACTACAGTTGTATTCCCTCAAATGTGGAACATCTTAATGGTGATTTTATCCAATGTTTCAAGACATTAAGGGGAAGATAGGGTAGATAGAGAGAAACTATTTCTGCTGGTTGGTGAGTCTAGGACAAGGAGGCTTGTCAAATAATTGGAGCCAGAGTTTCAGTCGTGAAATTAGGAAACACTTCTTCCCACAAAGGAATTCCAGAATGCTGGAACAGGTTCTCCTGTTTCTATGTTCCTCTTTCCACAGCTGGGTTCACCTTATGCACAATTGGAACTCATCCTAGCCTTTTTGGTGCAAACACATGATCCTTTTTTCCATAGCGTAACACCAAGAGATTGTCACCAGCTTCATATTTAAAAGGTATCATCCTTTTATCGATGTAATTCTTAATCTGATTTTTTGATTTGCCAGTTTGATGGGCCACATATTGATTAGCGACTTGGTCATCGTCAATCATAATAACCAATCATGTGTCCAAAACACTCCCGGAATCAATGGTGTTTCTGGTGGCAGCAAAGAGATGTCCTGGGGTACACATTAGTCACCCATCATTGTTTGGTAAGGTGGCATCCTGCAGTGCAGTGTGGGATAGAACATATAGCCATTAAGCACTTTGGCAGCAGAGTTGCCCGTTTGTTTCAGCTTTAATTTTTTTCTTGTTTATGCTTTCAGACAGCAACTGTTCATTATTCTGTCATTGACGCCTCCTCTAGATGCATCTTTTATTTGTTTACTTGTCCCATTACCATTCCCTTTGGCTCTGCACCATCAACTCTTTTGTCATTTAATGTCTTCTGTCTACTGCCCTATCACAAACCTTCCCTTTTGTTCTTTTTCTACACTCCCACATTTGACCTCCTTAAAACCTATTACATTTCGAACTTTCACCAGTTCTGATCAAGGGTCACCGACCTGAAACGTTAACTCTGTTTCTCCCCTCTCAGATGCTGCCAGGTGTGCTGCGTATTTCCAGCATTTTCTGTTTTTATTTCAGATTTCCAGCATCCGCAGTATTTTGTTTGTGTTTTGTTGTTGTTGTTGTTGTCCACTCAGTTGGGTAATTTGAAAAAAACCTGTTAAGCATCATTTTCAAAGTCCTATTTCCCCTTTCGAACACCCTGATGACTGAGGCTGATGGGATAACATGCAATTTTTGTGTAATTCCCATTGCTTCCTGTAATGCTGGAAAGAAAATCCCTGTGAATTGTGAACCTTTATCAACATCCACTTGTATTACTAATCCCCACCTCCAGATCACCTCACTCAGTAGTAAGTGTGCTGCAGTGAGCCGTGTGTTAGTTATTATGGGAATGTCTCGATCCACTTAGTGAAATTATCAATAATTACTGAGCAATGTCGGTGACCTGCATTTGACCTGTGTGAGGATCCAAGATTTGGAGGTGAGTTCACGGTACCTCGGAGCGGGGGTGGGGTTTGGAATCGACAGTGAAGATTGGAGAAGGACACGGTTAACGTACAAAAACAACAATGTGGCAGAGAAACAAAACGCCAGTCAATGTCCCGCTTGATGTCAGGGCACCAGGCAAAGTTACCCACTTTTTAATTCGTTGCCTTGGGACATGAACAATGATGTGAAGGGATCACTGGAGCAAATGGGGCTGCACGGATTGGACAATTGATTGTGCAACGAGTCATTCCATTAGAGAAAAAAACATAAACACATCGAAAAATAGCAAACATAGAAAATGTACGGCTCAGAAAGCAGCCTTTCAGCCCATCGTGTCTGTGCTGGCCAATGAAGTGTTGCCCAGCCTAATCTCACTTTCCAGACCTTGATCCGTACCCCTGTAGGTTACAGCACTACAGGTCCATATCCAAGTTTTGTTTTCATTGCAATGAGGATTTCTGCCTCTACCACCCTTTTCATCAGAGAGGGCGCAACTCTCACGGACCTCTGGGTGACAACAAATCTCTTAAACTGCTCTCCAGTCCTTCTGCCAGTTACTGTAAATCTACACCCCGGTTACTGACCTCTCTGCTCAGTGAAATGGGACCTTTCTACCCAGTCTATCTGGGCACCTCAGCATTCTAAATATCTCAATTGAATATCCCCTCAATTTCCTCTGTTCGAAACACAAGAACTCCAGCCTGTTCAATCTTTCCTCAGACCTAATATTCTCCATTCCTTACAACATTCCATAGATCTCCTCCGTGCCCTCTGTAGTGCATCCTTCCTGTAATGCAGTGACCAGAACAGTATGCAGTACTATAGCTGCAGTATTACTAGTATTTTATACACTTCAACATAATATCCCTGCTTTATATTGTATGTCCCAGTCAACAAAGTGAAGTGTCCCATATGCCTTCGTAACCACCTTAGCTACCAGGCCTGCTACCTTCCGGGATCTGCAGGCATATACTCCGAAGTTCCTCTGTTCCTCTACAATTTTCAGTTTGCTACATTTGTTGTGTATTTGTTTGCCTTGTTTGTCCTCCCCAAATAAATCACCTCACACCTCCCTGGATTGAATTCCATTTTCCACTTTTCTGCCCACCTGACCAGTCCACTGATGTCTTCCTGCAGTCTACAGTTTTCTTCCTCATCATCATAGAGTCATAGTCATTTACAGTACAGACGGAGCCATTCGTCCTCTCGACTCCATGCCAACTCTCCATGGAGCTATCCAGTCAGTTCCTTTCCCCCACTCAATCACCGTAGCCCTGCATGTCTATTTCTTTCAAGTGGCCATCCAATTATCTTTTGAAGTCATTGATTGTCTCAGCTTCCACAACCCTTGTGGGTAGTGAGTTCCAGGTCATTACCAACTGCTGCGTGAAAAAGTTCTTCCTCATATTCCCCCTGCATCTCTTGCCCAAAACCTTCAATCTGTGTCCCTTAGTCCTTGTATCATTTGTTAATGAAAACAGTTTTATTTTCCTTGTCTAACTTATCTTAACCTGTCTTCATCTTGTACACTTCTATTAAATCTCCCCTCAATGACTAGAACTGGACACAATATTCCAGTTGGGGCCTAACCAGAGCCTTCTAAAGGTTCAGCTTAACTTTTCTGCTTTTGTACTCAATGCCTCTATTCATGTCGCTCAATATTCCATCTGCTTTACAAACCACTCTCTTAATATATCCTGCCACCTTCAAAGATCAAGGCACATGCACCCCAAGGTCCCTCTGTTCCTGCACACTCTTTAGAACTGTGCTATGAAGTAGATATTGCCTCTCCCTATTCCTTCTGCCAAAATGCATCACATCACACTTGTCGCTGTTAAATTCCATCTGCCACCTCTCTGTCCATTCTGCTAGCCTATCTATGTCCTGTTGCAGGTGGTTCATGTCATACTCACTGTTTGCCACACCTCCAAGTTTGGGGTCATCGGCAAATTTTGAGATTCTACTCTGCATTCCATTTATATATCGTAAAAAAAAATCAGTGGGCCCAGTACCGACTCTTGGGGAACACCACTATCTACAATCCTCCAGTCTGATAAACAACCATTTATTACAACTCACTGTTTTCTATCCTTAAGCAATTTTTTAATGCAATTAGACAGTGACCCTCTGATTCTATGAGCCTTAATTTTGTTCATCATCCTTTTATGTGGTACCTTATCAAACGCTTTCTTAAAATCCAAACAAACAACATCCACTGCATTCCCTTCATCAACCTTCTCTGTTACTTCATCAAAGAGTTCAATTAGATTAGTTAAGCACGATCTCCCTTTTACAAATCCATGCTGGCTATCCTTAATTAACTCGAACTTCGACAAGTCTGTGTTGATTTTTTTCCTTGATTATTGTTGCTATAGCCTCACCCACCATTGATGTAAAACTAACTGGCCTATACTTGCTCGGACTGTCCTTACGCACTTTCTTAAATAAGGGTGTCACATTTGCCACTCTCCAATCCTCTGGCACCTCCCCAATATCTCGGGAAGATTGGAAGATTATGGCAAGTCCTTCCGTTATCTCCATCCCCACTTCCTTGAGCAACCTGGGATGTAAACCATCTGGACCAGGTGACTTATCTACCCTGAGCATAGCCAGCCTTTTTAGCACCTCCCCCTCTCAATTTCTACCCCATCAATGTCTCTGCTCTCTCCTCTTCTACTGATATTTTGTTAGATTCCAATTCTTTAGTGAACACTGTTCAAACGTATTTATTAAGTATATCAGCCTTGCCCTGCGCCTCTCAGCATATGTTACTCTTTTTATCCCTAATCGGCCTCACTCCACATCTGTTTATATGCCGGGTTCCCTTTTATGTTGACTGCCATTTTATTCTCATATTCTCTCTTTGCCATGTCTAATTTTCCTCTTCACCTCCCTATTAACGTATTGTATGTGGTCTGGTTCTCACTTGAAGAATTCACCTGACATATGTCATACACCCTCTTTTTTTTTTGTTTCATCATAAACTCTATTTCCTTTATCATCCAAGGAGCCCTGTTATTGGTTCTTTTACCTTTCACCCTTGGTGGAATGTTCCGAGCCTGTACCTGAAGCATCTCTTCCTTAAAGATAACCCATTGTTCTGATACAGCTCTTCTTGTCAGACTTTGGTTCCATTCTACCCTTCTCATCACATTAAAATTAGCCGTCTTCGACCTTATATCTTATTTTATTCCTTGCTTTTCTGCAATACAAGTCAAAACATTATGATACGATGAAGTTCACCTGAATACATTTCAGAAATTCCTCCCCCTCCTTATCCTTTAGAATTATTCCAATCGATATTTGGTTAATTAAATTCCCCCAATATCACCACTCTATGGTTCTTGAACAGCTCTCTGATTCCCCTGCAGATTTGCTCCTCTATCTCTTTCTCACTATTTAGAGGATTATAGAATACCCCGGGTTATGTGATCATACCCATTTTCCTTTTCAACTCTAACCAAATGGATTCTGGCCTTGCCCCTTCAAGGTCTTCCTCCCTTTCCAGCACTGCAATGTCTTCCCTTATCAATACTGCCGCACCACCTCACTTTTTTCCTTCTCCATCTTTTCTGAACGCTTTATATCCTTGTATATTAAATGCCCAGTCCTCGCTATGTTTCCGTCATTGCCCCAACATCATATTCCTACACTGCTATTAGTGCTTGTTGTTCACCAACCTTATTCACCACATTTTGTCCATTTACACACATGCTTTGCAATTCTGTCTTTACATTCCTTGTAGTCCTTCTCAGTCCGCTCCGATCTAATATGGACCGACTCCCTTCTCTAGTATTGTCTAACACGCTCACATTATGCACCTTATTCCTCTTTTCTACTGCTATATGCTGCTGCCCATCCCTCGCCAATTTAGTCCACAGTGCGGACTGCGACACCAACCACTCCCTGGTGTGCATCAAGGTTAGACTCAGACCAAAGAGGTTGCATCATTCCAAGCAGAAGGGCCACCCGCGCATCAACACGAGCAGAATTTCTCACCTACAGCTGTTGCAAAAATTTCTAAATTCACTTGTGTCAGCCCTTCAAAACACTCCCACAGGGGATGCTGAGACCAAGTGGGCTCACATCAGAGACGCCATCTATGAGTCAGCTTTGACCACCTACGGCAAAAGTGCGAGGAGAAATGCAGACTGGTTTCAACCTCATAATGAAGAGCTGGAACCTGTCATAGCCACTAAGCGCATTGCACTGTTGAACTACAAGAAAGCCCCCAGCGAGTTAACATCCACAGCACTTAAAGCAGCCAGAAGCACTGCACAAAGAACAGCCAGGCGCTGCGCAAATGACTACTGGCAACACCTATGCAGTCATATTCAGCTGGCCTCAGACATCAGAAACATCAGAGGAATGTATGATGGCATGATGAGAGTTTTTGGGCCAACCATCAAGAAGATCGCCCCCCTCAAATCTAAATCAGGGGACATAATCACTGACCAACGCAAACAAATGGACCGCTGGGTTGAGCACTACCTAGAACTGTACTCCAGCGAGAATGTTGTCACTGAGACTGCCCTCAATGCAGCCCAGCCTCTACCAGTCATGGATGAGCTGGACATACAGCCAACCAAATTGGAACTCAGTGATGCCATTGATTCTCCAGCCAGCGGAAAAGCCCCTGGGAAGGACAGCATTACCCCTGAAATAATCAAGAGTGCCAAGCCTGCTATACTCTCAGCACTACATGAACTGCTACGCCTGTGCTGGGACGAGGGAGCAGTTCCTCAGGACATGCGCGATGCCAATATCATCACCCTCTATAAAAACAAAGGTAACCGAGGTGACTGCAACAACTACCGTGGAATCTCCCTGCTCAGCATAGTGGGGAAAGTCTTTGCTCGAGTCGCTCTAAACAGGCTCCAGAAGCTGGCCGAGCGCGTCTACCCTGAGGCACAGTGTGGCTTTCGTGCAGAGAGATCGACCGTTGACATGCTGTTCTCCCTTCGTCAGATACAGGGCAAATGCCGTGAACAACAGATGCCCCTCCACATTGCTTTCATTGATCTCACTAAAGCCTTTGACCTCGTCAGCAGACGTGGTCTCTTCAGACTACTAGAAAAGATTGGATGCCCACCAAAGCTACTAAGTATCATCACCTCATTCCATGTCAATATGAAAGGCACAATTCAACATGGTGGCTCCTCATCAGAGCCCTTTCCTATCCTGAGTGGCGTGAAACAGGGTTGTGTTCTCGCATCCACACTTTTTGGGATTTTCTTCTCCCTACTGATTTCACATGCGTTCAAGTCCTCGGAAGAAGGAATTTTCCTCCACACAAGATCAGGGGGCAGGTTGTTCAACCTTGGCTGTCTAAGAGCGAAGTCCAAAGTACAGAAAGTCCTTATCAGGGAACTCCTCTTTGCTGACAATGCTGCTTTAACATCTCACACTGAAGAGTGCCTGCAGAGTCTCATCGACAGGTTTGCGGCTGCCTGCAATGAATTTGGCTGAACCATCAGCCTCAGGAAAACGAACATCATGGGGCAGGATGTCATAAATGCTCCATCCATCAATATTGGCAACCACGCTCTGGAAGTGGTTCAAGAGTTCACCTACCTAGGCTCAACTATCACCAGTAACCTGTCTCTAGATGCAGAAATCAACAAGCGCATGGGAAAGGCTTCCACTGCTATGTCCAGACAGGCCAAGAGAGTGTGGGAAAATGGCGCACTGACACGGAACACAAAAGTCCGAGTGTATCAAGCCTGTGTCCTCAGTACCTTGCTCTATGGCAGTGAGGCCTGGACAACGTATGTCAGCCAAGAGCGATGTCTCAATTCATTCCATCTTCGCTGCCTCCGGAGAATACTTGGCATCAGGTGGCAGGACCGTATCTCCAACACAGAAGTCCTCGAGGCCGCCAACATCCCCAGCTTGTACACACTACTGAGTCAGCGGCACTTGAGATGGCTTGGCCATGTGAGTCGCATGGAAGATGGCAGGATCCCCAAAGACACATTGTACAGCGAGCACGCCATTGGTATCAGACCCATCGGCCGTCCATGTCTCTGCTTGAAAGACGTCTGCAAACGCGACATGAAATTCAGTGACATTGATCACAAGTCGTGGGAGTCATTTGCCAGCGTTCGCCAGAGCTGGCGGACAGCCATAAAGGCGGGGCTAAAGAGTGGCGAATCGAAGAGACTTAGCAGTTGGCAGGAAAAAAGACAGATCCGCAAGGGAAGAGCCAATTGTATAACAGCCCCGACAATCAAATTTTTCTGCAGCACCTGTGGAAGAGCCTGTCACTCTAGAATTGGCCTTTATAGCCACTCCAGGCGCTGCTCCACACACCACTGACCACCTCCAGGCGCTTACCCATTGTCTCTCGAGATAAGGAGGCCAAAGAATATATGCTGCTGCCCATCCCTCGCCAATTTAGTTTAAACCCTCCCCAACCACACTAGTGAATGTCCCCGCGAGGATATTTGTCCCAGTCCTGGTGAGTTGCAATCTGTCCCTTTTGATTAGATGCCTCCTGCCCCAGAACTGGTCCTAAACCCCAAGAATCTGACCCTCCCCCCCCCATCCCCCGCACCATGTTCAAGCCACAAATTGATCCTCCCTATCTTCCTAATTCTACTCTCGCTCGCATGTGTAATCCAGTGGTTACTACCCTCGATGTCCTACCCATTAACGCCCTCCCTATCTACTGAAAATCTGACCCCAGGACCTCAATACCTGCCCTTGATGTGTCATTGGTACCAACGTGCACCACAACATCTGGCTCTGTCCCTTCCCCCTGCAGAATATTCTGCACCCTCTCCGTGATGTCCTGTATCCTGGCACCAGGGAGACATCCTGCTCCCTCCTGCACAGTCCCATGTCCATGGTTGCCATTGTCTGAACTGCACTCCTTCAAAGTGCCGTCGCTCCCAGCAGTCTCCAAAGCTGAGTACTGGTTTGTGAGTAACACACATCCCGAAGACTCCTGCACTTCTCTCCTCTTCCAAATCGTCCTGATGGCCACCCACCTACTATCCTGAACTCCGACTGCCTGTGGGGTGACCAGCTCCTGGAACATACAATCCAGGAAACTCTCCTGCTCCCTGATGCTCCGCAGTGATTCCAGCTGCCCCACAAGCTCGGAAATCCTGAGATCGAGCTGAAGCAGCTGGAGACACGTCATACACGCATGGTCACCCAAGACACAGGAAGTATCCACCTGGCTCAGGAATTGCAAACAACAGGTCGCAGCTGCTTATCCATGATCTAAAACACTCCTCTATTCCCCTTTTAAACAATCTATTTAGTACCCTGTCTAAACGATCAATTGTAATTACTACCTCTAGTCCTGCTCTGTGTTTATACTCTTATCACAACATCTACTGTTACACTACCCCGATTATATGTTTTAATTTCCCAGCTCCAAATTTGAACCAATATCCTCCCTGCTGGTCTGTCTTTCTCTCTTTCTGTCTCTCTTTCTGTCTCTCTCTGTCTCTCTCTATGTCTCGCTCTATAATATATTATAAAATCTGCCTTAGTTTTTAAGTGAAGGCTCTGACTATCATTTTCCAATTGTCTCTGGTAACTGACATGGTGCCAGAGTACTGGACGACTGCAGTATTGTTTAAATATAGAGGAAGGGATAGTCCAGATAATTACAGGCCAGTCAGCCTAACCTAAGTGGTGGGCAAATTATTGGATGAATCTCTGAGAGGCAGTAGAAATCATCATTTAGAAAGTTAGGAACTAATAAAGGATTTGGTCAGTGAAGGTTGTGTTTGACTAACTTGTTTGAATATTTTGCGAAGGTGACAAGAAGGTTGATGAGGGTAGCATGTTTGATGTAGTGTACATGGATTTTAGCAAGGCTTTGGACAAGGTTCCACATGAGAGACTGTCAGAAATTTGAAAGCTCATGGGATCCAAGGGAAACTGGCAAGTTGGAGGCAAAACCTTTTAGCAGCAGAAAGCAAAGAGTTATGGTCGATGGGTATTTTTTTTATTGGAATGTTTTTTTTCACTTGAGTTCACCCAGGCTCAATACTGGGTCCCTTGTTGCTCGTGGTCCATGTCAATGATTTTGATTTAAACGACGGGGCGTGATTAAGAAGTTTACAGATGATGTGAAAATTGTCCGTGCAGTTGACAGCTGGAGAGAAGCAGCGGGAGCAGAGCAGAGATTTAAAAAGCGCGCCAAAAGCTCAGAGGCTGGAAAAAAATGCTGTGGGAGCAGAGCAGAAATTCAGATTCCAAATCAAAAATTGAAAATTGGCGTCACATTCAACAGAGAGTGCGGGGAGACAAAAAGCCAGCCGGGGTGAGTATACCGATAAGCTTTTAATTTAATCTAAATTTAATCTAAGTTTCTGGGGAAGATGGGACCTGTACAAGCGGGATGGTCTGCATCTGAACCAGAGGGCGACTAACATCCTTGCTGGCGGGTTTGCTAGTGCTGTTGGAAGGAGTTTAAACTAATTTGGCAGGGGGAGGGGATGCAGACTCCTAGCAGAATAGGGACACAGCTAAACACAGGAAAGCAAACAAGTCAGAGGGAACACAGTGGAAGTAAATTTCAAGGGAGTAAGACCAGGATGGATGGCCTCTACTTTAATGCCAGGAGTATTACAGGTAAAATGGATGAGTTAAGGTCAAGGATTGACATGTGGAATTGTAATATAGTAGCCATCATGGAGACATGGTTGAGGGAGGGGCAGGATTGGCAGCTCAATATCCTGGGACATAAAATCTTCAGGCGAGACAGAGGAGGGGGTAAAAGAGGAGGGGGTATTGCAATATTAGTTAAGGAATCAGTTACTACAGTAAGGAGAGATGATTTCTTGGAGGGGGCATCAAATGAAGCTTTATGGGTAGAGTTTAGGAATAAAAAAGGGACAGCCACATTGCTAGGTGTTTATTATAGACCTCCAGAAAGTCAGCGGGAAATTGAGGAGAAAATATGTGCGCAGTTCGCAAAGGTGTGTAAAAATAATAGGGTAATTATATTAGGTGATTTCAACTTTCCCAACATTAATTGGGATAGTCATCGTATTAAGGGCTTAGATGGAGTGGAGTTCTTAAAATGTATACAGGAGAACTTTTTAGCTCAATATGTAGAGGATCCAACAAGGCAGGGTGCAGTGCTGGACCTAATTCTGGGGAATGAAGCCGGACAGGTGGTTGATGTGTTGGTGGGGGAACATTTTGGTGATAGCGACCACAACATGGTACAATTTAAGCTTGTGATGGAGTAAGAAATAGACAAGTTGCAAAAAAAGCTTTGGATTGGGGAAGAGCACATTTTAGTAAAATAAAGCAGGATCTGGCCCAGGTAGACTGGAAAGAGTTACTTGTCAGGAAATCTACAGAAGAGCAGTGGGGGGCATTCAAAAAGGAAATGGGGAGGGTACAGGCGCAACATGTTCCCTCTAGGGTAATAGGTAGGAGCAACAAGCCCAGAGAACCATGGATGACCAGAAACATTCAGGGTACAATGAGTCGGAAAAGAGAGGCTTTTAGCAAATATAAGGAGAGCAAATCAACAGAAGCATGAGTGGAGTACAGAAAGTGTAGGATGGAGCTTAAGAAAGCAATTAGGAGAGCAAAGAGGGGATATGAGAAAGCTCTGGCTGGTAAAAGTAGGGAAAATCCCAAGATTTTCTAAAAGTATATCAATGGGAAGAGGATAACCAGGGAAAGAGTAGGACCCATTAGGGACCAAGGGGGAAATCTGTGGGTGGAGCCAGAGGACATTGGTAGGGTGTTGAATGAATACTTCACATCTGTCTTCACCCAAGAGAATGAGGAAGTAGAAATGGAACTCAGAGAGACTGTGAGGTTCTTGAGAAAATTGTCATAGGGAGTGACAAGGTATTGGAGGTTTTGGCAGGCTTAAAGGTGGACAAATCTCCAGGTCCAGACGATCTGTGTCCCAGGATGCTGTGGGAGGCAAGGGTGGCGATTGCAGGGGCTCTGACCCAAATTTTTACTTCCTCTCTGGCTCCCGGGGAGGTGCCAGAGGCCTGGAGAACAGCTAATGTGGTCCCACTATTTAAGAAAGGTTGTACAGATAAGCCAGGGAACTACAGACCAGTGAGTCTCACGTCAGTGGTAGGGAAACTAATGGAGAAAATTCTGAAGGAGAAAACCTATCTCCACTTGGAGAGGCAAAATTTGATTAGGAATAGTCAGCATGGCTTTGTTAGAGGGAGGTCATGCCTCACAAATTTGATTGAATTTTTGAGTATGTGACCAGGTGTGTAGATGAGGATAGTGCAGTTGATGTAGTTTACATGGATTTCAGCAAAACATTTGACAAGGTCCCACATGGGAGACTTATCAAGAAAGTAAATGCACATGGGATACAGGGTAACTTGTTAAGGTGGATTCAATATTGGCTTAGCTGCAGGAGACAGAGAGTGATGACAGATGGTTGTTTTAGTGACTGGAAGCCAGTGTCCAGTGGCGTACCACAGGGACCTGTGTTGGGTCCCCTATTGTTTAACATTTATATAAACGACATATATGACTATGTGGGGGGTAAGATCAGTCAGTTGGCGGATGACACAAAGATTGGCCGAGTGGTTGACAGTGAGGTTGAGTGTCTTCGGTTCCAGGAAGATATACAATGGATGGTCAAATGGGCAGAAAAGTGGCAGATGGAATTTAACCCTGAAAAGTGTGAGGTGATACACTTTGGAAGGAGTAATGTGACACGGAAGCATTCAATGAAGGGCCTGACACTGGGAAGTTCCGAGGAACAAAGGGACCTTGGCCTGTTTGTCCACAGATCCCTGAAGGCAGAAGGGCAGGTTAATAGGGTGGTGAAAAAGGCATATGGGACACTTGCCTTTTTCAATTGAGCCATAGATTACAAAAGCAGGGAGGTTATGTTGGAGTTGTACAGAACTTTGGTAAGGCCACAGCTGGAGTACTGTGTGCAATTCTGGTCGCCACATTATAGGAAGGATGTGATTGCATTGGAGGGAGTGCATAGCCGATTCACCAGGATGGTGCCTGGGATGGAACATTTAAGCTATGAAGAGAGGTTGGATATGCTTGGCTTGTTCTCGCTGGAGCAGATAAAATGAGGGGTGACCTGATCGATGTGTACAGGATTATGAGGGGCATAGACAGGGTGGATAGGGAGCATCTGTTCCCCTTAGTTGAAGGGTCAGTTACGAGGGGACACAAGTTTAAAGTGAGGGGCGGGAGGTTTAAGGGGTATTTGAGGAAGAACTTTTTTACCCAGAGGGTGGTGACGGTCTGGAATGCCCTGCCTGGGAAGGTGGTAGAGGCAGGTTGCCTCACATCCTTTTAAAAGTACCTGGATGAGCACTTGGCACATCTTAACATTCAAGGCTATGGGCCAAGTGCTGGCAAATGGGATTAGGTAGACAGGTCAGGTGTCTTTAATGCATCGGTGTAGACTCGATGGGCCGAAGGACCACTTCTGGGCTGTATTAGTCTGTGATTCTGTGATTCTGAAATTAATCTAATAAAAATTAGACTTTATCAATTCATTAGCATTCATTGGCTGAAGACTGGCATCTGTGATGCTGGGAACCTCAGGAGGAGGCCGAGATGCATCATCCACTTGGCACTTCTGGCTGAAGATGTTTGTAAACGCTTCATCCTTGTCTTTTGCACTGATGTATTGGGCTCCTCCATCATTCAGGATGGGGATATTTGTGAAGCCTCCTCCTTTGGTTAGTTATTTAATTGTCCACCATCACTCACGACTGCATGTGGCAGGACTGCAAAGCTTTGATCTGAACAGTTGGTTGTGGGATCGCTTCGGTCTGTCTATAGCACATTTCACAGTACTTCCAAGTTTTGTCAGCTGCACATTTTGAAATTGTGCCCTGTACACCCAAGTGCAATTCATGAATAGAAACCACAAAAAGCAATGGTCTGAGTACCTGTCCCTGGGGAGCAGCACTGTTTTCTTTCCTCCAATCAAAAAAAACAACCGTTCACCAACATCTCAGTTTTCTCTCACTTTTCCAATTTTATATACATCCCACTACAGACAGGCAGGCAGACAGATAGACAGACAGATAGGGAGGCAGGCGCTCCAGCAGACAGGCAGACAGAAATGCAGGTGCCCCCGCAGACAGACAGACAGGGAGGTAAGTGGCCCCGCAGACAGGCAGATGGATAAACAGATATTGGATCATTGTATATTGTAACCTGTGGAGTTGGTGTATTTGGATTTTCAGAAGGCTTTCAACAAGGTCCCACACAGGAGGTTAGTAAACAAAATTAGAGCAAATGGGAATTGGGGGCAATATACTTGCATGGATTAAGAATTGGTTAATGGGCAGAAAACAGAGAGTAGAAATAATTGGATCATTCTCAGGATGGCAGGCTGTTACTAGTGGGGTATCGCAAAGATCAGTGCTTGGGCCACAGCTGTTCACAATCCATATTTATGATTTGGATATGTGGACCAAATATAATATTTCCAAATTTGCTGATGGCACAAAACTAGGTGTGAATGTAAGTTGTGAGGAGGATGCAAAAAGGCTGCAATGGAATTTGGACAGGATAAGTGAATGGGAAAGAACATGGCAGACAGAATATAATGTGAATAAGTGTGAAGTGATCCACTTTGGTAGAAAAAACAGAAAGGCAGAGTATTTGGCAAGGCGGTGGTGTATTCACCAAGGTACTGGAAACGACGACGTCAAACCCAGCCATGTCGGCCCTGCAAAGTCCTCTTTACTAACATCAGAGGGCTTGTGCCAAAATTGGGAGAGCTGTCCCACAGATGCTAGTCAAGCAGCAGTCTGTCATAGTCATACTCATGGAATCATAGGTCCCAGACACCACCATCACCATCCCCGAGTATGTCCTGTCCCACCAGCAGAACAGACCCAGCAGAGGTGGCGGCACAGTGGTATACAGTTGGAAGGGAGTTGCCCTGGGAGTCCTCAACATCGACTCTGGACCACATGATGTCCAGTCAAAAACGGACAAGGAAACCTCCTGCTGATTGCCACCTGTCCATCAGCAGCAGCAGAATTGTATTCAACCACAATCTGTAACCTCATGGCCCGGCATATCCCAATCTCTACCATTACCATCAAGCCAGGGGATCAACCCTGGTTTAAAGAAGAGTGCAGCAGGACATGCCAGGAGCAGCACCAGGCATACCTTAAAATGTGGTGTCAACCTAGTGAAGCTACAGTCCAGGATTAGTTGCGGCCAAACAGTGTACGAAGCATGCGATAGACAGAGCTAAGCGATCCCACAACCAATGGATCAGATCTCAGCTCTGCAATCCTGCCACATCCAGTCGTGAATGGTGGTGGACAATTAAACAACTAATTGGTGGCTCCACAAATATCCCGACCTCAGTGATAGGGGAGCCCAGCACATTAGTGCAAAAGATAAGGCATTGGCAACAATCTTCAGCCAGAAGTGCCGGTGGATGATCCACCACGGACTTCTTCCTGCATCTACCCTCTCAAGTCCTGTTAGAATTTTATAGGTTTCCATGAGATCCCCCCTCACTCTTCTCAAATCCAGCGAAAATAATCCTAACCGACTCAATCTCTCCCTCATGCATCAGTCCCGCCATCCCAGGAATCAGTCTGGTAAACCTTCGCTGCACTCCTTCTATAGCAAGAACATCCTTCCTCAGATAAGGAGACCAAAACTGCACACAATATTCCAGGAGTGGCCTCACCAAGGCCCTGTATAATTGCAGCAAGACATCCTTGCTCCTGTGCTCGAATCCTCTCGCTGTGAAGGCCAACATACCATTTGCCTTTTTTACCGCCTGTTGCACCTGCATGCTTACGTTCAACGACTGATTTACAAGACCACCCAGGTCTCGTTGCATATTCCCCTCTCTCAGTTTATAGCCATTCAGATAATAATCTGCCTTCCTGTTTTTGCTACCAAAGTAGAAAACCTCACATTTATCCAGATTATACTGCATCTGCCATGCATATGCCCACTCACTCAACTTGTCCAAATCACCCTGAAGCTTCTCTGCATCCTCCTCACAACTCACCCCCCCCCACCCAGTTTTGTGTCATCTGCAAATGTGGAGATATTACATTTAGTTCCCTCATCTAAATCATTGATGTATATCGTGACTAGCTGGGGTCTTGGCATCGATCTCTGCGGTACTCCACTATTCACTGCCTCCCATTCGGAAAAAGACCCATTTATCCCTACTCTTTGTTTCCTGTCTGCCAACCAATGTTTTATCCATCACAATACACTACCCCCAATCCCATGTGCTTTAATTTTACACAATAATCTCTTATGTGGGACTTTGTTGAAAGCTTTCTGAAAGTCCAAATAAACCACATCCACTGGCTACCCCTCATCAACTCTACTAGTTACATCCTCGAAGAATTCTAGTAGATTTGTCTAACATGATTTCCCTTTCGTAAATCCATGTTGACTCTGTCCGATTCTACCACTGTTCTCCAAGTGCTCTGCTATAAAATCTTTGATAATGAACTCTAGAATTTTCCCCACTACCGACGTCAGGCTGACTGGTCTCTAACTCCCTGCTTTCTCTCGACCTCCCTTTTTAAATAGTGGGGTTACATTAGCTACCCTCCAATCTGTAGGAACTATTCCAGAGTCTATAGAATCTTGGAAGATGACCACCAATGCATCCACTATTTCTCAGGCCACTTCCTTCAGTACTCTGGAATGCAGACCATCAGGCCCTGGGGATTTATCAGCCTTCAATCTCATCGATTTCCCCAACACCATTTCTCTACTAATACTGATTTCCTTCAGTTCCTCTGTCTCACTAAATCCTCTGTTTCCCAACATTTCTGGGATGATATTTGTGTCCTCCTTTGTGAAGACGGAACCAAAGTATGTATTTAGTTAGTCAACCATTTCTTTATTCCCCATAATAAATTCCCCTGTTTCTGACTGTAAGGGACCTACATTTGTCTTCACTAATCTTTTTCTCTTCACATACCTATAGAAACTTTTACAGTCAGTTTTTATGTTCCTGCAAGATTGCTCTCATACTCTATTTTCCCCTTCTTAATCAATTCCTTGCTCCTCCTTTGCTGAATTCTAAACTGCTCCCAATCCTCAGGTCTGTTGTTTTATCTGGCGAATGTATATGCCTCTTCCTTGGATCTAATGCTATCTCTAATTTCCTTTGTAAGCCATGGTTTGGCTACCTTTCCCATTTAATTTTTGCGCCAGACAGGAATAAACAATTCTTACAGTTCATCCATACGCTTTTTGAATGTTTGCCATTGCCTTTCCACTGTCGTCCCTTTAAGTAACGTTTCCCAATCCATCGTAGCCAACTTGCACCTCATAACTTCGTAGTTTCCTTTACTAAGATTCAGGACCTTAGTCTCAGAATCAACGATGTCACTCTCTATCTTGATGAAGAATTCTGTCATATTATGGTCTCTCATCCCCAAGGGGACTCGCACAACTAGCTTGTCAATTATACCTCTTTCATCATATAATACCCAGTCGAGGATGGCCTGTTCTCTAGTTGGTTCCTCAACATATTGGTCCAGAAAACCATCCCGTATACACTCCTCCTCTACGGTATTGTGACTAATTTGATTTGCCCAATCTATAGGCAAATTAAAGTAACCCATAATTACAGATGTTCCTTTATCGCATGCATCTCTAATTTCCTGTTTAATACTATTCCCAACATCACCACTACAGTGTGGGGATCTATATACAACCCCCACGAACATTTTTTGCCCCTTAGTTTTTCTCAGGTCCAGCCATACAGATTCCACATCATCAGAACTAATATGTTTCCTCACTATTCTGTTAATTTGCTCTTTAACCAGCAATGCAACTCCACCGCCGTTTGATTTTTGTCTGTCCTTCTTAAATACTGAACATCCCTGGATGTTCATTTCCCATCACTGGTCACCTTGCAGCCATGTCTCCGTAATCCTGACTCTATCATACCCATTTACATCTTCTGTACTCTTTCCAATGTCCTCCCATCTTTCCTCAAGTTTGGCGCCCAGAATTGGACGCAACGCTCCAGCTGAGGCTGAACAAAGAACAAAGAACAGTACAGCACAGGAACAGGCCATTCGGCCCTCCAAGCCTGCGCCGATCTTGATGCCTGCCTAAACTAAAACCTTCTGCACTTCTGGGGTCCGTATCCCTCTATTCCCATCCTATTCATATATTTGTCAAGATGCCTCTTAAACATCTTTATGGTGCCTGCTTCCACCATCTCTCCCGGCAACAAGTTCCATGCACTCACCACCCTCTGTGTAAAGAACTTGCCTCGCACATCCCCTCTGAATTTTTCCCCTCTCACCTTAAACCTATGTCCCCTAGTAACTGACTCTTCCACCCTGGGAAAAAGTTTCTGACTATCCACTCTGTCCATGTCGCTTATAACTTTGTAAACGTCTATCATGTCGCTCCTCCACCTCCGTCGTTCCAGTGAAAACAATCCGAGTTTATCCAACTTCTCCTCATAGCAAATGCCCTCCAGACCAGGCAACAGCCTGGTAAACCTCTTCTGTACCCTCTCCAAAGCCTCCACATTCTTCTGGTAGTGTGGCGACCAGAATTGCACGCAATATTCTAAGTGTGGCCTAAGTAAAGTTCTGTACAGCTGCAGCATGACTTGCCAATTTTTATACTCTATGCCCTGACCGATGAAGGCAAGCCTACCGTATGCCTTCTTGACTACCTTATCCACCTGCGTTGCCACTTTCAGTGACCTGTGGACCTGTACGCCCAGATCTCTCTGCCTGTCAATACTCCTAAGGGTTCTACCATTTACTCTATACTTCCCACCTGCATTAGACCTTCCAAAATGCATTACCTCACATTTGTCCGGATTAAACTCCATCTGCCATTTCTCTGCCCAAGTCTCCAACTGATCTATATCCTGCTGTATCCTCTGACAATCCTCATCACTGTCCGCAACTCCAGCAACCTTTGTGTCATCCGCAAACTTACTAATCAGACCAGCTACATTTTCCTCCAAATCATTTATATATACGACAAAAAGCAAAGGTCCCAGCACTGATCCCTGCGGAACACCACGAGTCACATCCCTCCATTCAGTAAAGCACCCTTCCACTGATACCCTCTGTCTTCTATGACCGAGGCAGTTCTGTATCCATCTTGCCAGCTCCCTTCTGATCCCGTGTGACTTCACCTTTTGTATCATTCTGCCATGAGGGACCTTGTCAAAGGCTTTACTGAAGTCCATATGGATAACATCCACTGCCCTTCCTTCATCAACCATCTTCGTCACTTCCTCAAAAAACTCAATCAAATTAGTGACACACGACCTCCCCTTCACAAAACCATGCTGCCTCTCTCTAATCAGTCCATTTGTTTCCAAATGGGAGTAAATCCTGTCCCGAAGAATCCTCTCTAATAATTTCCCTATCACTGACGTAAAGCTCACCGGCCTATAATTTCCTGTATTATACTTGCTACCCTTCTTAAACAAAGGAACAACATTGGCTATTCTCCAGTCCTCTGGGACCTCACCTGCAGCCAATGAGGATGCAAAGATTTCTGTCAAGACCCCAGCAATTTCTTCCCTTGCCTCCCTCAGTATTCTGGGGTAGATCCCATCAGGCCCTGGGGACTTATCTACCTTAATGCTTTGCAAGACACCCAACACCTCCTCCTTTTTGATAATGAGATGACTGAGACTATCTACACTCCCTTCCCTAGGCTCATCATCCACCAAGTCCTTCTACTTGGTGAATACTGATGCACAGTACTCATTTAGTACCTCGCCCATTTCCTCTGGCTCCACACATAAATTCCCTTCTCTGTCCTTGAGTGGTGTCTTATACTAGTTCAGCATAACTTCCTTGCTCTTGTACTCTCTGCCTCTATTTATAAAGCCCAGGATACTGTATCCTTTATTAACTGCTCTCTCAACCTGTCCTAGCACCGTTAATGACTGATGCACATATACACCTGGGAAACTTCACGACAAAGCTTCCTCCAGCCCAAAAAACATCCATTAACCACTACACTTTGTTTTCTGTCACTCAGCCATATTTGTATCCAGATTGCGACTGTCCCTTTTATTCCATGAGCTGCAAGTTTGCTCACAGGTCTGTTGTGTGGTATTGTATCAAATGCCTTTTGAAAGTCCATGTACACCACATCAACAGCATTGCCCTCATCAACCCTCTCTTTTACCACCTCAGAAAACTCCAGCAAGTTAGTTAAACATGATTTTCCCTGAAGAATTCCATGCTGGCGTTCCTTTATTAACTCACATTTGTCCATGTGACTATTGATTTTGACCCGATTTACTGTTTCTAAAAGTTTTCCCAGCACCAAAGTTAAACTGACTGGCCTGCAGTTGCTGGGCTTATCCTGACACCCTTTTTTGAACAAGGGTGTAACGTTTGCAGTTCTCCAGTCTCTGGCACCACACCTGAGTCTAAGGAAGACTGAAAAATTATGGCCAGTGCCTCTGCGATTTCCAACCTCAATTCCCTCAGTATCCTTGGATGCATCTCATCCGGCCCTGGTGTTTTATCCACTTTAAGTTCACAAAGCCTATCTGGTACTTCCTTTTTATCCATTTTAAACCCCTCTAATGTCTGACTTACCTCCTCTTTCAACATTACCTGGGTTGCATCTTTATCCTTGGTAAAGACAGTTGCAAAGTATTGATTTAATACTTCAGCTATGCACTCTGCCTCCATGTGTAACTGCCCTTTCTGGTCTTTAATCGGCCCCACTCCCCCTTTTACCAACCTTTTACTGTTTATATGCCGATAGGAAACTTAGGAATTCCCTTTAATGCAAGCTGCCAGTCTCTTCTCATGCTCTCTGCTTCTCTTATTTGCTTTTTCACTTCCTCTTTGGACCTTCTATATTCAGCCTGGTTCTCAATAGTATTTTCTACCTCTTTGGCCTCCTTGTCTCGAGAGACAATGGGTAAGCGCCTGGAGGTGGTCAGTGGTTTGTGGAGCAGCGCCTGGAGTGGCTATAAAGGCCAATTCTAGAGTGACAGACTCTTCCACAGGTGCTGCAGATACAATTGGCTGTTGGGGCTGTTACATAATTGCGCCTTCTCCTTGCGCTTCTGTCTTTTTTCCTGCCAACTGCTAAGTCTCTTCGACTCGCTGCTCTTTAGCCCCGCCTTTATGGCTGTCTGCCAGCTCTGGTGATCACTGGCAGCTGACTCCCACGACTTGTGGTTAATGTCACAGGACTTCATGTCACGTTTGCAGACGTCTTTAAAGTGGAGACATGGACGGCCGGTGGGTGTGATACCAGTGACGAACTTGCTGTACAATGCATCCTTGGGGATCCTGCCAGGATTTTCGACCTGGCATCTGTCAGAAGCATACTTTTTCTTCTTTATCTTAATCTCTACCTCTTTTGTCATCCAGGGAACTCTGGATTTGTTTTCCCTACTTTTCCACTTCTCGGGAACATACCTTGACTGCCCCTGAACTATCTCTTCTTTGAAGGTAGCCAATTGTTCATCTATCAGTTTTCCTGCCAGCTTTCACCCCAGCTCAATTCTTACCCAATGGAATTTGGCCTTCCTCCAGTTAATTATTCTTACCCTGGATTGGTCTTTGTCCTTTTCCATAGTCAGCCTAAACCTTATGATACAATGATCACTACCCCCTAAATACTCTTCAACTGTGGGTGGCACAGTGGCGCAGTGGTTAGCATTGCAGCTTCACAGCTCCAGTGATCTGGGTTTGGTTCTGGGTACTGCCTGTGTGGAGTTTGCAAATTTTCCCTGTGACTGTGTGGGTTTCTTCCGGGTGCTCCGGTTTCCTTCCACATGCCAAATAGGCAAATAGGCCATTATAAAAAAAAATGCCCCTAGTGTAGGTAGGTGGTAGGAGAATTGAGGGAAGGTGGGGATGTGAGAGGGAAAATAGGATTAGTATAAATGGGTGGTTGATGGTTGAGCAGACTTGTTGGGCCGAAGGATCTGTTTCAGTGCTGTATGACTCTATGATACTTGGCTCACCTCATTCTCAATAACCAGGTCTAGCAGTGACTCCTTTCTTGTTGGACTAGCGACATACTGTTGCAGAAAGGTTTTCCTGAACACACGCTAGGAACTCTTGCCCTTCACTGCTCTTTACACCACTATTATCCCAGTCTATGTTTGGATAATTAAAGTCCCTCATTAAAACTACCCTATCATTTTTGCACATCTCTGTAATTTCCTTGCAAATTTGTTCCTCCATGTCCTTCCCACTAGTTGGTGGCCTTTAGACAACACTGAGCAATGTAACTGCACCTTTTTTTTATCCTTAGCTCGAGCCAAACTGATTCTGTCCTCGACCTCTCTGCACATCCTTTTTCTCCAGCACTGCAATTCTCTCCTCAATCAATACCGCGACCCCTCCCCCCTGTTTCCCTTTCCTATCTTTCCTGAACACCTTGTATCTAGGAATATTTAACACCCAGTCCTGCCCTCCTTTGAGCTAGGTCTCTGTTATAACCACAACATCAAATTTCCACAAGGCAATCAACACCTGTACCTCACCAGTCTTATTAACAACACTTTTTGCATTCACATACATGCACATTAACCCTGATTCAGAGTTTATTACTTTCTCCCTTACTCTGACTGCACCTAATAATGTACTTATCCCTACTCTCGTGCTATCTATCTCCCCCAGTATTCGGTGCACCTTGCTATTCCTCTCTAATACTTGCTCCTGGTTCCCACACCCCTGACATGTTACCATTTTGGCTTCCCTCTCAGGTTCCCAACCCCCTGACCTGTTAGTTTAAAGCCTCCCCAACAGCACTAGCAAATCTCCCTGCAAGGATATTCGTCCCAGTCCTGCTAAGATGCAACCCGTCCATCTCGTACAGGTCCCACCTGCCCCAGAACTGGTTTCAATGTCTGAGAAATATGATGACCTCCCTCCTACACCAGTTCTCCAGCCAAGTGTTCAATTGCTGAATTCTCCTATTCCTATGCTCACTTGCACATGCTTCAGTATCTGAGGAGTCGTGAACGGTGCTGAACATTGTGCAATCGTCAGCGAACATCCCCACTTTTGACCTTATGATGTTGGGAAGGTCACTGATGAAGCAGCTGAAGATGGTTGAGCCTAGGACACTACCCTGAGGAACTCCTGCAGTGATGTCCTGGAGCTGAGATGATTGACCTCCAACAATCACAACCATCTTCCTTTGCGCTAGGTAAGGCTCCACCCAACAGAGAGTTTTTCCCTTGATTCCCATTGACTCCAATTTTGCTAGGGCTCCTTGATGCCAGTCTCGGTCAAATGCTGCCTTGATGTCAAGGGCAGTCACTCTCACAGCAGCTCTTGAGTTCATCTCGTTTATCCATGTTTGAACCAAGGCTGTAATGAGATCAGAAGCTGAGTGGCCCTGGCAGAACCCAAACTGAGCGTCACTGAGCAGGATATTGCGAAGCAAGTGGCTCTTGATAGCACTGTCGACGACACCTTCCATCACTTTATTGATGATCAAGAGTAGACGAATGGGGCGGCGATTGGCCAGATTGGATTTGCCCTTTTTTGCGTACAGGACATATCTGGGCAATTTTCCACTTTGTTGGGTAGATGCCAGTGCTGTAGCTGTACTGGAACAGCTTGGATACGGGCGCGGCAAGTTCTGGAGCACAAGTCTTCAGTACTTTGCCAGAATGTTGTCAGGGCCCATAGCCTTTGCAGTATCCAGTGACCTTCAGTTGGACCCACATTTGTCCTTGCTCATTTTCCTTTTCACATACCGAAAGAAGCTTTTCCAATCCTCCTTTATATTTCGAGCTAACTTGCACTCATAATCTCTTTTCTCTTTATCAGTTTCTTGGTCCTCCTGTGTTCGATTCTAAATTGCTCCCAGTCCTCGGGCTGACCACTTTTTCTGGTGGCCTCATAAGCCAAATCCTTTGACCGAATGCAATCTTTAACTTCCTTTGTTCACAACAGTTGATGCACCTTTCCTGTTGGGTTTTTGTGTCTTATGTTATGAACAGGTAGTTAATCTTTATTTTCGAAACAAATTTCTCTGTTTTTCCAACCACCTGTCCGTAAACAGATCAGTGATTGAATTAAAGTGATTGGTAGAAGGTTTAGAGGGCAGATGAGGAAAAGTGTTTTCACCCAGAGAGTGGTGGGAGTCTGGAACTAACTGCCTGAAAGAATCGTTGAGGCAGAAACCCTCAACTCACTTAAAAGAAGTTTGGATTTGCACTTCAAGTGCCGTAATCTGTAGGGCTGTGGACCAAATCCTGGAAGGTAGGATTAGAACGGGTGGAACATTTTCAGCTGGTACAGACAACATGGGCCACGTGGCCTCTTTCTGTGCCATAATATTTCTCTGATTCTATGTCGTGACCAGAACTGTACACAATACTACAGGTGTGGCCAAACCAGCGTTTTACACAGTTCCAGCATTACATCCCTGCTTTTGTATTCCATACCTCAGCCAATAAAGGAAAGCAATGCATATGTCTTCTTCACCACTTTATCTACCTGTCCTGCCACCTTCAGGGACCTGTGGACATGCACTCCAAGGTCTCTCAATATCCTCCTGTTTACTGTGTGTTCCCTTGCTTTGTTTTCCCTCCCCAAATGCATTACCTCACACTTGTCCAGATTGAATTCTATTTGCCACTTTTCCGCCCACTCAAACAAATCATTGATATTATTCTGGAGTCTACAGCTACCGTCTTCACTATCAATGACACGGCCGATTTTTGAGTCATCAGCAAATTTCCCAATCATGCCTCCCACATTTAAGTCCAAATCATTACTTTTTCCCACAAACAGCAATGGATCCAACACTGAGCCCTTTGGAACACCACTGGAAACCACCTTCCATCCGTAAAAACATCCGTCGACCATTACCCTTTGTTTCCTGTCACTGAGCCAATTTTGGATCCAACTTGCCACATTCCCCTGCATCTTGTCGGCTTTTATTTTTCTGACCAGTCTGTCATGTTGGACCTTGTCAAATGTCTTACTAAAATCCGTGTAGACCACATCCACTGCACGAACCTCCTCAATCCTCCCTGTTACTGCCACAAAAAAATTAATTAAGTTAGTGAGACACGACCATCCTCAACAAATCCATGCAGACTATCCTGATTAATCTATGCCTTTCTAAGTGACAGTTTATCCTATCTCTCAGAATTGATTCTAATAATTTGCCCACCACTGAGGTCAGAATGACAGGCCTATAATTATTAGGTCTATCCCTCAGACCCTTTTCAAACAACGGTACAACTTCCGCAGACATCCAATTCTCTGGTACCTCGCCTGTATCTAGTGAGGATTTACAGATGATCCTCAGAGCATCCACCAATTCCTCTCTGGCTTCCTTTAACAACCTGGGATACAATTCATCCGGCCTTGGTGATTTATCCACTTTCAAGGATGTCGGACCCTCTAGTACTTCCTCTCTCTTTATGCTTATCATATCTAATATTTCACACTCCTCCCCTTTTACTACAATGTCGGCATCATCCCTCTCCTTTGTGAAGACAGAAACAACAAACTCATTCAGAACCCTGCCCACATCTTCTGCATCCATGCTTAAGTTCCCTTTTACATCTCTGATCGGTCCTACCCTTTCCTTAGTTATTCTCTTGCTCTTAATGTACCGATAAAACATCTTTGGGTTTTCCTTGATTTTACCTGCCAATAATTTTACATGTCTTCTCTTTGCTTTCCTAATTTCCTTTCTTACTTCATCCCTGTACTTTCTATACTCCTCTATGCTTTCTAAAGTATTCAGTTTTTTGTGACTGTCGGAAGCTTTCCTTTTCTGCTTTATCTTACCCTGTAAGTTTCTGGATAACTAGGGGATAACATTTGGCAGTACCACCCTTTTCCTTTGTGGGCATATGTCTACAATGTGCCTGTTGTATCTCGCTTTTGAATGCTTCCCACTGTTTTGCCACTGATTTTCCTTCAAGTATCTGTATCCAGTCCACTTTCACCAGATCACCTCAGCTCCATAAAATTTGCCTTCCCCACTTTAAAACTTTTACTCCTGTTCTATCTTTGTCCTTTTCCATGATTATGCTAAAACTAACTGTATAATGGTCACTACCTCCAAAATGGTCACCCACTGTAACTTCATCCACTTGCCCAGCTTCATTTCTGAAGACTAAATCTGCAATTGCACTCCCTCTCGTTGGGCTTGTTACGTGCTGGCTGAAAAAACTCTCTTGAATGCAGTTCAAGAATTTCGGCCCCTCTGTGCCCTTCACACTCTTTGTACCTCAGTTGATATTAGGGTAGTTGAAATCCCCAACTATTATTGCCCTACTTGTTTTTGTAGTCAGAAATTTGCTTACATATTTGTTCTTCTATCTCCCTCTCACTATTTTGGGGGCCGGTAGTATACTCCTAGTAGTGTGGCTGCCGCTTTTTTTATTTCTGAGCTTAACCCATATGACCTCATTTGATGATTCATTTAGTATATCATCCCTCCTCACACCCTAAACATGGAAAAGGACCAATCACCTTACGACTTTCCTGTGATGTCACTGTTCACTTTCTTTTCAAACTCAGGTGTACCTGAGTTCCTGTCTGCTGCTCTCCCAAAAGGTAGGTGCTGTAGGCCGCGATCCTCGGGCTTTATTTAACTGCTCCCCGGTCCGTGTTCCACCCGCAGGTCTGCTCCTGTCCGCTGCTCTCCTGGGAGGTAAATGCTGTAGGCCGCAATCTTCGGGCTTTATTTAACTTTTCCCTGCTCCATGTTCCTTCTGCAGGTGTGGCATCAAGGCACCCTAGTAAAATTGAAGTCAATGGAATTCAGGGGAAAAGCTCTCCATGGGCTGGAGTTATACCGAGCACAAAGGCAGATGGTTGTGGCTGTGGGGGGCAAATCTTCTCAGCCCCAGGATGTTGCTGCAGGATTTCCTCAGGGCAGCGTCCTAAGCCCAACCATCTTCAGCTGCTTTGACAATGACCTTCCCTCCATCAGAAGGTGAAAAGTGGGAATGTTTGCTAATGATTGCACAGTGTTCAGTCTCCTTGGCAACTTCTCAGATACTGAAGCAGTCCATGCCTGCAGGTAGCAAGTCTTGGACAACATCCAG
Source organism: Heterodontus francisci (assembly GCF_036365525.1). Classification (NCBI taxonomy): domain Eukaryota; kingdom Metazoa; phylum Chordata; class Chondrichthyes; order Heterodontiformes; family Heterodontidae; genus Heterodontus; species Heterodontus francisci. The sequence continues at coordinate 33,147,895 of NC_090410.1, forward strand.
GTTGATAAGTGACAAATAACATTCAGAACACACAAATGCCAGGAAATTTCCAACAAGAGAGGATCTAATTATCTCCCTTAACATTCAACCACATTACAATCTCTGAATCCTCAACCATCATCATCCTGGGGGTTACCATTGATCAGAAATTTAACTGGACCAGCCTGATAAATACTTCAAGAGCAGTTCAGAGGCTGGGAATCCTGCAGTGAGTAACTCACCTCCTGACTCCCAAAGCCTGTCCACTGTCTACTAGGCACAAGTCAGGAATGTGATGGAATACTCTCTACTCGCCTGGATGAGTGCAGCTCCAACAACACTCAAGAGGCTTGACACCCCCCCGGATAAAGCAGCCTGTTTGAGCACACCAGCGCCAGCAAGTTCCCCTCTGGGTCACACACCTTCCTGACATGGAACTGTATCACAGTCCCTTCACTGGCAATGGGTCAAAATCTTGGAACTCCATAGCTAACAGCAGTGTGAATGTACTGACACCAAACAGACTGCAGTGGTTCAAGAAGGTTGCTCACCACCAGCTTTTCAAGGGTAATTAGGGATGGACAATAAATGCTGGCCTTGCCAGTGATGCCCAGGGCCCACTGATGAATATTTTACTGTCGAATTAATTAAAGTTTTTCTCACTTAGAGTTCTCTGCTTCTCCCTCCTTCTCTTTTACTGTTGTCCCTTGGTTTAAATTACACAGCAGCTCCGTCCCCATCTGCACCTAATTCCCACTCTCAACAAATCCACAAATTCACTCTTTCTAGAATTCTCTCTGTTTAGCAATTCACTGTCTCTCTGACCTTGAGCCCTCTCGGTTCAATCTAGTTCTTGTTCAGAATTTAATTGTTTCACTTTATTGTTCCAAATGTAGAAGTTTATCTTGAATAATCATTTCTTTTTCACTGGAATTCTATTTGCATTAAATTCAATCACTGAACAAACTGAACTTTAATAAAAATTACCAAGCTGACTTACTTGTTCTGTTCAACTCAGTTCAATAAAATCTGTTTGAACAGTTTACTTTATCCTGACAATATCTCGAACTTGTCCTTTCCTCATAGGATTTCTATTTAGATGATTTTTGAATATTTTGTTGAAGGATTTAGTTTTGTAAATTTTTCCCGAGTTCTCCTCACAGTCAGACAGAAAGTTTAACTGTTGTGTTTTCAAGCAACAACATCTTTATTTGAAAAGCCATTGTGACAGGATTTTGGGTTTTAATCCAGTCACAAATCTGTTTGTGATGCCTTGTGGCTCTGGCTGTCATGTGACCTGCCAGGGGATGACCTCACTGCTGATGATGACCTCATAATTGGCCCAGTCCTGTCGCTGTGGGTTGATGTTCAAATTGCTTCAAAAATTTTTTTTTTTAAAAAGTCAAAATTAGTCGATACATAGAAGTTAGATTTTACAAATCTGTGCTCTGGAAATTTAATAAACTGGTACAAAATTTTCTTACCAGCAAAGTTAAAGCCCATGGAATAAAAGGGATTGTGGGAGCATGGATATAAAGTTGGCTGTGTGACAGGAAACAGAGAGTAATGATGAACGGTTGTTTTTTTGGACTGGAGGAAGGGATACAGTGGAGTTCCCTGTGGAAATGTGAGTTCACACTGCCTCTGAATTTCAAATGTCTTGGTTTGTTTGTGGGATCAGCAGACTATGGGCTGAGTTTTACCAGCTCGCCGTCAATCTCAGCAACGAGCTTTAAAAATGGGCAGACCGCCCGTCATGGAGCCGCTGTGATATTGAGTGTGGCGGCTCATTATCATATACACGATACGCATGCCCCCCTCCCACCTGCAAATGATGTGGAGGGGGTGGGATTCCCAGCACCGGGATCGGCGTCAGGTCGGATGAGGAGCAGGTGCTGGGGCCCGATTTAAAGGGCAGGCAGCCCTGCTTACTTTCATCTGCTGATAAAATAACCTTGTAGCTGCAACTTAAATTATTTAGACTGTGCATTGACCAGTGGAGTTGAAGGACATGGCAGAGGGGCAATCCAGGGTGGCCCCATGATTCAGCGATATCACTCTCCTCCAGGTGTGTGGACAAGGCAGGAGGCCCTTTTCCCCAGTGATGATAAGAAGAGGCCCTCCCGCCTGACCAAGGCAGCCTGGCTGGAGGTGGCAGAGTAGGTTAGTAGCCATGGGGCCATCCGGCGTGACTGGGTGCAGTGTCACAAGAGGATGAGCGATCTGATTCGCTCAGCAAAAGTAAGTGGCACTTTGTTTCATGAACCTTCACTGTCCCTGGGTGTCCCCACACAGAGTGGCACATGTGTGCCACTGCCATGCCAAAGACAGGGAGGTTGGGGCTCCGAGGAAACAGTGTCCCAGGACACTCCAGCACCTTCCACCAGCACAGATACACTCACCTCAATGGGAATCCGATCAGCCTTAGAGTCTGGGTCACAAGCTGGTGAGAGCACTGCACAGGTGCCTGAGCAACTGACTGAGGCTGAGACAGCCGAGACCCCTGACATTCGGAGGGCTGTGGGTGGCCAGGGCCCATGCTGAGCCCCAGGCTACTGATGACCCTCTGGTGTCAACAGCACAGGGCATCCTGGAGCTGCAGCAGCAGTCCTGGCAACATCTGGTCAAGCTGCCACTGGCCATGCGCAGCCTTGACTGGACAAGGAGGGGGGAGTCTATCCAGGCCATGACAGCTGCCATGTCCCAGGCTTTCGAGCTCATGGCTTCATCCACGGAGATAACAGCAGCCCTCCAGGTGAAGCAGATTCCATTAATATGCACTAACCTGCAATCCCTCGCCGAGGGCATCAGATCCTCAAATCAGTGGTTAGGCGAGAGAGGGACCAAGGGCATGGAGACTGTTACTGCCCTTCGTCCACCCCAGGAGAGCAGACGGGTTCAAACGAGCCCTGAGATGGAGGAGGGGAGCCTGCGTGCCATATCTGGGGTCTTCCCTCAAGGTGATTCCAATGTGGACACCGGTCCCTCCTCCCCTCTGCTGATGAGTCAAACTCCAACAGCCACGACATTTGAGGAGATTTTTGCATTGATGTAGGATTCCCCCAGCAGAGAAGCATAGAAAAATTACAGCACAGAAGGAGGCCATTCAGCCATCCAGGATTCTCCAGGTCTCGTGTGAGCAGACGACGACCGCCAAAGTCATCCACAGCCAAAGGGCAATCAGATCAGGAGCCTTCCTCCAGTCAGGCTGCTGGCGGAGAGGTGAAACCACAAAGGAGCACCCACAAGCATTTCAAATAAACACTGTGACACAAATGGGTTTGTATGGGTGACAGTATACTGTAAAAAGTTACATTTTCACTGACATGTGTGTGTCATTTTAACTGTGTGAATGAAGTGTGCCAGCATGTACCGATCGTGTCTCCTCCCTTTACATCATTGGCCTTTCAGAACTGCCAATGTATTGAATAACATCATTGCCATGCCTGTATTACTCATGTACATCTCCACGAATGCAGTAACATGGACAATGGCTCAGTCTGCAGCTGCTAGTAATAGATTCATAGAGTCATAGAGTTATACAGCACAGGATCAGGCCCTTCGGTCCATCATGTCTGTGCCGGCCATCCAGCACCCAACTATTCTAATCCCATATTCCTGCACTTGGCCCGTAGATTTGTACGTTATGGCATTTCAAGTGCTCATCTAAATACTTCTTAAATGTTGTGAGTAATGGTGGATTCAAAGATGTTGCTGATACAGACTGCTGCACAACAGGTGAATGAGGGTGCTGTGTGGCTTGCAGAGCACATGGTGATTTCTATAGCATGGAGAACCTTTGATAAAAAAGGCGTTGCTGTGCATCCCTTGCTCACTGCTCGTCCTGCATGTGGTGTCTGGATGCTCTCTGTCCTCCCACGGACCTTTCTTGCTGTAAATCCTCTACATCCTCATTATCCAAGGAGGAGTCCTGCTCACGTCACACCTCATCCTGCAAGGCCTCCCCCCTATTGAATGCTTGGTTGTGCAAAGCACAGCAAACAGCTACTATACGAGCTACCCTTTCCGGTTCATACTGCAGGGCACCACCCGATCTATCCAGGCAGCAGAAGCACATTTTCAGCATGCTGATCACCTGCTCAATGGTGGCTCTTGTAGCGCCGTGGATGGAGTTGTATCTCTCCTCTGCATCACTGGTGGGGTTTCTCACTGGGGTCAGGAGCCATGTCTGCAAGGGGTATCCTTTGTCTCCAAGAAGCCACCCCTCGATGTGAGCCAGTTCAGTGAATAGCAATGGCAGCTGGGATTGGTGCAGGATGAAGGCTTCATGACAGCTGCCTGGAAAGTGGGCACAGATTTGCATGAAACATTTCCAGTGATCACATACCAGCTGCACATTGAGGGAGTGGAAGCCTTTTCAGTTTACGTATGCAGCTAGCCAGCTGGCGGGAGCCTTGATGGCCACGTGGGTGCAGTCTATGACCCCTTGCACCTGTGGGAATCCCACTGGGCCTGGCTCTCAGGGTCCATCCTGATGCAGACATAGTTCCTGGCCCTCTGGTACAGGGCATCAGTGACTTCCCTGAGGCAGCAGTTCACTGCTGACTGTGTGACCCCATAAAGGTCTCCGGTGGGTCCCTGAAATAATGCAGAGGTGTAGAAGTTAGGAGGCGCTGTCACTTTGAGGGCCACAGGCTTAGGATGTCCCCTGAAGCCCATTGGTTGCAGGTCATCGTTGAGCAGAGCACAGAGATGTGTCACCGCCTCTCTTGACATCCGCAGTCAACTCTGACAATGGCGCTCAAACGTCTGCGGGTATGTCATGCGAGATCTGTAGATGCATGGCGTTCTGTCGTGGCAAGCTCTCCTTGGGGGCTGCTCACGACCAGGGGCTTCCATGTGGGCTGCACCGGCCTGTTGGTTTTGCCTGTGGCGCATATGGCTCCTCACGATAAGCAGATCAATGAACATAGGGTGAACCATCCCCATTTCCAAGTTTCAATTAAACTCCGTTCCTTCACTTCTTCAAAGGTACCTAACAGGGTAAAGAACGATGTTGGCTGGTACATCAAATGCTTTCATGCATCAACTATGTGGTGTCGCATGGCATTGCCCGTCTTAGCTCTCACTAAGAATGGAACAGCATGACCACATTCAGATTGTAGCAGCTGCACTGATTGGCCCTCCAGCCAGTTAACCTTTAAACTCCTACCGTTTTTGCCACCATCTCCACACACAGCATTCCTGGAGTGACATTGATCCTTCACTCACACCAACATTCAATGGCATAGAGTGACGCCTTTTACGGAGGGAGGGTATGCAGGAGCTCCCTTGATGCCTGCAGAGTTGTGCCCCTGTAATACCATCCCTCCTCCCACCTTCCTACACATCTGCAGAGTTATACCCCCGGTAATACCATCCTCCCTCCCACCTCCCTACACATCGGCAGAGTACTGCCCCCCAGCAATGCCATCTCCCTCCCACCTCTGTACACACGCACGCGGAGATGAGACCTGTCTCGCAACACTAAACTTCACAGGCTTCAAGCACGACAATTTCTGCCCCGCCGGCTTTTATCAGTGGGGAACAGGAAGGCACATGAGAGATGCACGTTCAGCTGAGTATGTGAAATGTTTACAAAGAGGCAGCATGATGCATAATGTTGCAAGGTAAGTAACACTTTGCATATTGAAATTGGGCCCCCGTTGCCAAGTGGCAGGTGGGGGGTGCTGCCACGAGGCCTTGCCGCCACTGACAATATGAGCCCAGGCCTTCCCTGCGTCAGGGAGCATGGTGCGCCTCTCCTGGAGCTTTCATTTCTCCTGAACAGGGATGCTTTGCGAAGCAGACCGAAGGCAAGATCGAGGAGCTGAAGGAATGGGAATGTCACTCATCCATGTCTTGAGGGTCTAGGAGATGATGTTTTGGGCACTGTAGTAATAATGTGATTGAAGATCTTAAGTGGATCAGATAACCAAGGTAACTGAGTCATTGAGAGAGACTGAGATGAATATAAGTCTATCTTCTTGGCTTCATGTTATCTGAAGTCTGCAGTATAGTCTTTTTGTAATCTAGTGTTATTGTGCATGGAATGCAGTGAGCAAAGGATAGAATGGTCTAAGAGTTTTGAGGAAACCATTGTTTGATGTAGTCAGGCTGGAATCTGAGTTCCTATAGTGAATTGTGAACGTAATAATAATGAATCATATACTCATGTGAAATCATATTATATGATTTGACTGAGTATTTATATTGGATTGTGTTTCATAAGCTTGTTAAAGTCAAAGACCTGATTCGACGGTTATTACAACTGATGTTTGTGTTTAAAGTAAAAAAAATGAAAATTGAACAGGAAAGCAGTCCACCATTCAGTCGGGGTCAGTAATAGGTCCCTTGCTTTCTCGATCTATATTAATGACCTAGAATTGAGTGTGGAGCAAAATTTCAAAATTTGCAGATGAAACAAAACATTGAAGTATTATGAATTGTGAGGAGGATAGTGATAGACTTCACCAGAACATAGACAGGCTGGTGAAATGAGCAGATAAGTGGCAGATGAAATTAAATGCAGAGAAGTGTGAAACAATACATATTGTTTGTAGGAATGAGGAAAGACAATATAAAATAAAGGATAAAAGTCTCAAAGGGTTGCAACAGCAAAGGGACCTGGGTGTATATGTGCACAAATCATTGAAGATGGCAAAGCATGTTGACAAATTGGTTAATAAAGCACAGGGCATCCTGGGCCTTATAAATAGGGCTTAGTGTACTAAACCAAGGAGGTTATGGTGAACCTTTATAAAACACTAGTTTGGCCCCAATTGGAATATTGTGTCCAGTTCCAGGCACCACACTTTAGGAAGGATGTGAAAGCAATGGGGAGATTACAGAAAATATTTACAAGAATCATTCCAGGGATGAGGTGCTTCACTTACATGTATAGATTTGAGGAGCTGGGGCTGTTCTCCTTCGAGAAGAGAAGGTTGAGAGGAAATTTGAGAGAGGTATTCAAAATCATGAGGGGTGTGGACAGAGTAGGTGGGAATAAATTGTTCCTGTTGATGGAAATGTTGAGAACCAGAGGACACAAATTTATGGTGAATGGCAAAAAAACAACGGTGTTATTAGGAAAAATGTTTTTACGCAGTGCGCGGTTAGGATCTGGAGTGAACTGCCTGAGAGTGTTGTGGAGGCTGATTCAATCATGGCTTTCCAAAAGGCAATGAATAATCATCTGAAAAGAAAATATTAGCAGTACTACAAAGAAAAGAACAAGAGGGTGGGACAAACTGAGCTGCTTGTGCAGACAGCTGGCATGGACATGATGGGCCGAATGGTCTCCTTCTGTGCAGTAACCATTATATGATCTTGGAGACAGGTGCCTGACTTAAGAAAGACCAGTGAAATGAGTTGAGAATGAATGTCCTCGCCATCAAGGCACCATTTGACCGAGTGTGGCACCAAGGAGCTCCAGTAAAATTCAATTCTAATCAAGAGGAAAACCCTTGACTGGTTGGAGATATATCCAGCACAAAGTTTTGGTTGTTGGATGCCAATCATCTCGACCCACAGGACATTGCTGCAGGTGCTCCTTAGGATAGTGTCTGAGACTCAACCACCTTCAGCTGCTTCTTCAATGACCTTCCCATTCACAGCCACCACCTTGATCTTGTCATCTCACGTTACCTTGTTGGTCTGACCCTCTTAATCACAGATAAGATCAACTCTGATCATTTCATTATATCATCCTCCACCCACATCCCCCTTCCATTCCCAACCTTGCCTCCTTCTATAATCGTGCCTGGGAGAAAAACTATACCCAATTCACTCACAATTGCACTTTCAAAGTCCCAACTCTCCAGCCTTTCGCCATCCATTTGCCACAACATTTCAGCAGCTACTGATTTGTTCGACTACATCCTCACCTCCACCTTTGCTGCTTTGGTCCCCAATGAAAACATTGGGAGGGAGAGAGAAAACAGGGAATTACAGACCTGTTAACCTTACATCAGTTGTTGGAAAAATGCTTGTATCTATTCTGAAGGATGTGATAAATGGACACTTGGATAATAATGATCTGGTTGGGCAGAGTCAACATGGATTTATGAATGGGAAATCAGGTTTGATGAAACTGTTGGAGTTTTTTGAGGATGTTACGAATAGAATTGATGAAGGGGAGTCAGTGGATGTGGTGTACTTGGATTTTCGAAAGGCTTTTGATGAAGACCCCCACACGAGGTTGGTTAGCAAAATTAAAGCACATGGGATAGGAGGTAATATACTGACATGGATTAAGGATTGGTGAACAGGCAGAAAGCAGAGAATAGGAATAAACGGGTCATTCCCACATTGGCAGGCTGTGACCAGTTGGGTACCGCAGGGATCAGTGCTTGGGCCCCAGCTATTCACAATATATATCAATGATTTGGATGTGGGGACCAAATGATGTATTTACAAGTTTGCGGCTGACACAAAACTAGGTGGCAATGTGTGTTGTGAGGAAGATGCAAAGTGACTTCAAGGGGATTTGGACAGACTTAGTGAGTGGGCAAGAACATGGCAGATGGAATATCATGTGGAAAAATGTGAGGTTATCCACTTTGGTAAGAGGTGTGGATGTGAAGAGTATTTCTTAAATTGGAAGAGATTTCAAGTGTAGATGTACAAAGGGACCTGGGTGTCCTTGTCAATAAGTCACTGAAAGGTAACATGCAGGTGCAGCAAGCAATTAGGAAGGCTAATGGTATGGTAGCCTTTATTGCAAGAGGATTTGAGTACAGGAGGAGTGAAGTCTTGCTTCAATTGTATAGAAGCTTGGATCGACCACACTTGGAGTACTGTGTGCAGTTTTGGTCCCCTTACCATAGGAAGGATATCATTGCCATAGAGGGAGTGCAACGAAGATTCACCAGACTTAGTCCCAGAATGGCGAGTCTGCCCTATGAAGAGAGATTGGAGAAACTGGACCTGTATTCTCTTGAGTTTCAAAGAATGAGAGGTGATCTAATTGAAACCTCCAAAATACTTAAATGGATAGGCAGGGAAATGCAGCTAAGATGTTTCTCCTGGTTGGGGAGTCTTAAACCAGGGGACACAATTTCAAAATAAGGGGAAGCCACTTAGGCCAGAGATGAGGAGAAATTTCTTGACTCAGAGGGTTGTGAATCTTTGGAATTCTCTACCGCAGAGGGCTGTGGAAGCTCAGTCATTGAGTATGTTTCAAGCAGAGACTGACAGATTTCTAAATACAAATGACATGGGGAATATGGGGTTAGTGTGGGAAAAAGGCATTGAAGTGGATGATCAGCCATGATCATTTTGAATGATAGGGCAGACTCGATGGGCTGAATGGCCTACTCCTGCTCCGATGTTCCTATGTTCTCTCTCACCCTAGCCATTCCCCTGGGATGATCCTCATCTTCACGCTTTTCAGTCCAAGAGATGCAGACTTGAGAGGATATGGTGGACAACTGGTTTAACCATCCACCACTAGATCTGGCTGGACCACACAAAACACTATTGGGTCCTAGTCTCGTCTGCTAAAACTGCTCACTATTCCAGAATGATCCTGGGATGCAAATGTAACATCCAGCTTCTTTTCTTTACTGCACACAGTCTACTTAAACCCTTCTCCATTGTCCCCTTCACCCTCATCTCCAACAATAAGTGTGAACAACACATGGACTTCTTTGTCAGTAAGAATGAAACCATCTGATCAGCTCCCTTCTGGTCCCCATGTCAGCCGATATTGTTGATAGTTCTCTCTCATCAGGTGTTTTCCCTCCTTTCAATATGCCGTCATCACCCTCTCCTCAAAGAACAACCCTTGACCCCACTAGCTTTGCAAACCTCCCTTTCCTCTCCAAAGTCTTTACTGTGTTGACACCTCCCCAATCTGTGCCCAGCTTTCCCAGAGCTCCATGTTTGAATCCTTCCAATCAGATTCCGCCCCTGCCACAATCCCAAAACAATACTTGTCAAAGTCACAAATGACCTCCGATGTGACTGTGACAAATGTAAGCTATCCCTCCTCGCCCTCCTGTCTGTGGCTTTTGGTACAGTTGATACACCATCCTGCTCTAAAGCCTTTCCACTTTCGTCCAGCTGGGTGGGACTGCACTCACCTGGTTCCATTCTCATCCATATGATTGTAGCCAGAGATTCACGTGCAATGTCTTCTCTCTGCTCCAGCACTGTTACCTCTGGTGTCCCCCAAGGATCTCTCCGTGGGCCCCTCCTATATCCCGTCTACATGCTGCCACTCAGTGACATCACATGAAAGCACAGCTTACATTTTCACATTTACTCTGACAACACCCTGCTTTACCTCACTACCTCCATCTCGACTCCTCCACTGTTGTTAAATTATCAGACTATTTATCTGACATCCAGTACTGGGTGAGCAGAAATTGCCTTCAACTAAATATTGGAAAGATTAAAGCTATTGGTTTTGGTTCCTGCTCTCAACTCCGTTCCCTAGCTATCGACTCTGTACATCTCCCTGGCAGCAATCTGAAACTAACCAGTCTGATCACAAACCTGGTGTTATATTTGACCCTGAGATAACCTTCCTTCCACATATTTGCACCATCACTGAGACCGCCCATTTCCACCTCTGTAACATCATTCGACTTTGCTCCTGTCTCAGGTCATCTGTTGCTGAAAACTTCATTCATGCTTTTGTTACCTCTAGACTTGACGATTCCAACACACTCCTGGCTGGTCTTCACATTCTACGTAGAGCAAACTAGAGGTCATTGAAAACTCTGCTGCCCGAATCCTAACTCGCAATTAATCTAGCTCACCTATCACCCCTGTGCTCACTGACCTGCATTGGCACTCTCCAGTGATAGTTTCACTTCGTATCTCCTCTGAGATAAATCTCCACTTCCTTTGGAAAATTACCATTAGATCTGTTTCCTTCTTTCTCAGATACTGTAGTCCAGCTCACCACAAATCACTGCATAAAATTTCTCCTCATATCCTCCCTGGATTGTTTTGTCAATTGTTCTGAACCTGTGTCATCTGTTAGTGACCTCCTGCCAGTGGAAACAGTTTCTCCCTCTCGATTCTGTCAAAATTCCCTCATGATTTTGAGCGTTTCTGTTAAATCTACACTAACCATTCTCTGTTCTATGGAGAACCATCCCAGTTTCTCTCGTCTATCCACATAACTGAGGTCCCTGGTTCAATTTCAGGAATTCTGGTGGGGATCCCTGGAAATGTGAATTATTAGCACTCTGCCACTGGAATCGAGAGAATAAGTATAAGAAACACTTGAGAGTGAATTCTTACCAGGGGTTTTCTGGAACAGTTAGTAATTGTGGATGGTTTCCCAGGAATTGTGCCACCATCTCCAGTAAGTTATATATAATTATAAATATTTTTTCCGTTACCAATGATTGCATCACCATTTATAGAGATTGGGCTCTTGGAATCTAATCACATGGGTCTCTGGATGGGAATCAATACCTGTGGGAAATCCTCAGGAATGTTTCTCTGTTTACAGCAGGTACATGTCCACATATGACTCAGGTCAGCGATCTTCCCAGGGGTAGGATTGGGCGATGACAGCCTTCCTGCCCAGAGGCCAATTGCAGCCTTCAAGCGGCCTATTAAGGGCCAATTAAGGGCTTCTTCCTGCCAGCACTGGGATCTTACCAGCAGTGGGGACGGGGTGGGGGGGAGCCTCCGCCGCACGGGGACGATGCCTTGTAAAACGAGGCGCCCTCTCTGAGGGTCTGGAGGCGTCGGTCCCTTCTTTGTGGACAATTTGTAGCCCGTGGAGAACCCTCACTGGGTACAGCTTTCATCCCTGGAACTTCCTTCCCTTCCTTCCCATGGACTCAACGATCATCGACCACCCTCCCCCCCTCACCAATTGCTGGGTCTTTCAGAAGGCCCATGGCGACCCCACCTTACCTATCTGTGTTCCAGAGTTCCAGCGCTGGACCTGGGTCTGAGTCCTCTGCAGTTCTGGCACTGGCCACCACTCCCGGTGGTGATGCTGATACTGCTGAGCTGCCAGCCCTCTGATTAGCCGGCAGTTCTTGGAGGCAGGATTCCCGTCTCTTTAAAGACTTTAAAGGGAAGGGTATCTCACCTCCTGAAACTTTGATTTAAAAGGATTGGAGTCTCGCTCCGGAGGGCATGAAAAGGCAGAGGCGGGGATCCCCCGCATTTTCATTCTGACACTGGGAGCCCCGCCACCAGCACAAATTCCAGCCTCATGTATGCAGGAAGCATCTCCAGCTGCTTCAGCTCGAGCTCAGGACTCCGAGCTTGAGGGGCAGCTGAAATTACTGCAGAGAATCAGGGAACAGGAGAGTTTTCTGGATTGTACATTCCAGAAACTGGTCACTCCACTGGCAGTCGGAGTTCAGGATAGTAGGTGGGTGGTCATCCGGAATATTAGGAACAGTCAGGAAGTGCAGGAGTCTTAGGGATGTGTGTTACTCACAAACCAGTACTCAGCTTTGGAGACTGCTGGGAGTGACAAGACCTTGAAGGAGTGCAGTCCAGACCATGGCACCAATAGACAAGGGACTGTACAGGAGGGAGCAGCAAAGGGCAGAAATACACTTGTTATAGGTGATTCCATAGTCAGAGTAATATATGCTTCGAGGTGCACAGGAAGGCTAATATACTTAATGAGCTCTTTGTATCAATGTTCACTCAGGAAGTTGAATCTGACAAAATATCGGTAGAACTGAACAGAGGAGAGGTAATGGATAGGGTAAAAATTGAGACAGGGGCGGTAATAAAAAGGCTGGCTATGCTTAGGGTAGATAGGTCACCTTGTCTGGATGGTCTGCATCCCAGGTTGCTAAAGGAAGTGGGGATGGAAATAGTGGAATAGCTTGTTATAATCTTCCAATCTTCCCTAGATATGGGGGATGTGCCAGGGGATTGGAGAGTGGCAAATATAACACCATTATTCAAAAAAGACAGTGAGCACAGTCCGAGGAACTACAGGCCATTTTGTTGGACATCAGTGGTGGATAAAGTTTTGAAACAATAATTGAGAAATATTTAACAGATACTTTTGCTCCAATTAGTTAAGGAAAGCCAGCATGGATTTGGAAAAAGGAGATCCTGCTTGACGAATGGAATTGAATTTTTTGGTGAAGGAACAGAGAATGTTGATGAAGGGAAAGCGGTGGATGTTGTTTATATGTTAAGAAAGTGTTTGATTCGTTACCACATAAAAGGCTGGTTAACAAAATTGAGGCTTATGGAAAGGGAGAGTCAGTGTCCGAATGGATAAAAAGTTGTCTTTTAGACAGAAAACAGCGAGTTGTAGTAAATGGTTGATTTTCAGACCTGGGGATGGTAGACAGTGATGTTCCCCAAGGGTCAGTGCTGGGAACACTGCTTTTTTTACAATAGATGAATGACTTGAATCTTGGAATACAAAGTTGAATCTCAAAACTGGCTGATGACACTGGACTTGGAGGTGTGGCAAACAGTGAGGATGACATAAACCACCTACAACAGGACATAGGTCGGATAACAGAATGAGCAGAGAGGTGGCAGATGGAATTTAATACTGACAAGTGTGAGGTGATACATTTTGGCAGAAGGAATAGGGAGAGGCAATATGTACTTAATGCCGCAGTTCTAAAGAGTGTGTAAGAACAGAGGGACCTGGGGGGTACATGTGTATCAATCTTTGATGGTGCCAGGACATGTTGAGAGAGTGCTTAGGAAGGCAGATAGGATCTTGGGCTTCGTAAGTAGAAGCATTGAGTACTAAAGCAGAGAAGTTATGCTGAAACTTTATAAAGCTCTGGTTCGGCCCCAAGTAGAGTATGGCATCCAGTTCTCGTCACCACACTTCAGGAGGGTGTGAGAGTCCTTGAGAGGATGCAGAGGAGATTTTCCAGAATGGTTCCAGGGATTGAGGATTTAAGTTACAAGGTCAGGTTGGAAAAGCTTGGGTTGTTCTCCTCAGAGCAAAGGAGATTGAGCAGAGATTTAACAGAGGTGTACAAGTTCATATCAGGCTTAACTAAGTTAGGCAAGGAAAAACTGTTCCCATTAACTAATGGTAAAAGGACTAGGAGACACAGATTGAAGGTTTTGGGCAAGAGATGCAGGAGGAATATGAGGAAGAACATTTTTTAGACAGCCGGTGTTAATGACCTGTAAATCATTGCCCACAAGGGTGGTGGAAGCAGAGACAGTCACTGACTTCAAAAGGAAATTGAACGGCCATTTGAAGGAAATAAATTTGCAGGGCTACGGGGATTGAGCGGGAGAGTGGGACTGACTGGACAGCTCCCTGGAGAGCCGACCTGGATATGTTGGGCAAAATGGTCTCCTTCTGTGCCATAAATGACTCTATTATTCTACATTCTGGGACTGAGATGGTTGGCCTCCAAATACCAGAACCATCCTTTGTGCTGGGTATGTTCCAACCAGTGGAGTATTTTCCCCTGATTTCTATTGACTTCAATTTTGCTAAGGCATTTGCTTCTGGTCTCGGTGCCTCTATTAATGGGGCGACCAGGGTGATAAAGTTTGGGGCCAGCTTTTGGTAATCAAGATAGTGTCATTTGGATTCCCCAAGCTGCAGAACATTAGAGTCCAATACAGTGGGATCATTTCTGGAGGCAAATTTTCAGCAGACCTTACTGGTTTCAGCATTTCTTCCCAAATAGTGTCAGGTACAGGTATAGTGACAGAACCAGCAGGAAAAGAGCAAATCCTATTTTTCCCTTGGTTCAATGTCTTCAATTTCTGTTCTGATTGCTTTATACTATTCTGATAAAATTCAGGTAGGTCTGTACTCTTTTTGTGGCTGTATGTACAAGCAGGTTCACGAAGCCGGATAAGCTCATTGATGGATTCAGATCCACCTCCATCCCAGTTAGGAACAGAAGATGAGCTGGCTATTGGTGAATATGCTCCTGCTCCAGGTACTCCCTATTTGTATGAGTTCCCTAAGTTCTCCTCAAGCACACCCCTAATTACAGATATGGCTTCATTGGAAGAGCAAGTCAGGGTAAGGGTCTGCAAAGGAAACCCGACCCAAGCCCGTATGCCAGACCCGGAAATGCGACCCGACCCGACCCGACCCTGACACATGTCGTTGGGTCTCGTCAGGGTCGGGTCGGGTAGCAGGTCGTTAAGTCAGGGTCACCTGGGGAAAGCCTTGATTGCGTCACATTTGTAGGAATGTTTTCACACGTCTCTGGAAAATTATGGACAATGGATGCTGGTTCCACTTTCAGACTGACCATTAATGTTTTATTTGCTGTATGAGCGCTGGTCTGATAACTGGTCAGATGTGTACCTTGGACAGTAGACCCATGCTCTGCAGGGTGGTAAGGAGTCTACAGGGAAGAGCAGACTGGTATGGGTCCTTTCGGTTTGGGACCAGGACAACGAGGGAGCTCCAACTACCCTGGGTAGGCTCATCCACATCACCATCCAGCATGTACTGGATTTCCTGTCTAACCTGAGCTAGCTTGTCAGGGCTCAGCTGGCAGGGGTACTGCCTGACTGGTGGTGTGTCTCCCACATCCATGCTGTGAACCGCTAGGGTGGTACACCCTGCCTGATCTTTACAGATTTCTTTAGCATGGTGGACATGTCCTCCTCCTGCTTTTGTTTTTGGGGTTTCAGCTGGGTGATTAAGTCTTTTAAGACTTCTGTGTTTGCCAGTTTGATAGCTGGGGGCTCAATCGGGGTCTCCCCCTCCTCAACGGACTCCTCCTGGCTGCCCTCAGGTAGTTTCACCTTCTGGAAAACACTCACTGGTTGACTGGGTTTGGTTTTGGGTAGTGGTCTCACACAGTCTATCAACATTTGGTCAACGGGTTCCCAAATGCTGGAATGGGTTTGAGGGGGGGCCAGTCTAATTGTGGCCTGGGATTTGCCTGCAGCCTGGTAAGCATGGCAGGTTTAATCGGCCACTTCAGACCAGATGCGAGGCCAGAAAAAGTGTTTACTTACCCGGGCTAAAGTTTTCCGAGTACCCACATGTCCAGCCATAGGGATGGCATGAGATATCCGTAAAATCCCTTGCCGGTATTCTGGGGGCACTACAATCTGGTGGAGCACTGCCCATTCCTCCGCAGATCTCCTGGGAGGTCTCCACTTCCGCATTACTACCCCATCTCATACGTAGCAACACTCAGGGACTGGGGTGGCCTCTGCCTCACAACAAGCAGTCTGTACTATGCACTTTAATTTAGGATCTGCCTGCTGGTTGTCAATTAGGGAGGCTGGGCTGAGCACCTCCTACCCTTCAGATAGGTCCTTAAAGAAAGTGTCAGCTAAGCAGACCTCCGGCTCATCCAGCTGGGGCAGTGATTTCCTCTCAAATAATCTGGCCTGTCTGGCTTGGGACCAAGTCACTACACAATCGGGGAAGATACCAGGTACTTCCTCCTGTAGTTATTCGGTTTCCCTGGTTTCGCTGGGCTGGTCTAGGATTATAGGGGTTGCTATTATCTTGCTGCCAGCCAAATCATTTCCCAGCAGGATGCGTATCCCTGGGACAATTCCCACGCTTAAGCAGCCTGAGAGCAGGTCACACTGTCGGTGGACCCGATGGTGGGAACAGAAAGGTAACCTCCTCCCACTCCACTGATCAGGGCCTTGGCTTTCATGTAGGCTTCACAGGGGAGGCTTAGACTGTTCCCTAACATTAAGAACTCAGTCGCCCCTGCATCCAAGTCGTTAATCAGTTGGACATCAAAATCAATAAGAAGAAATGTTATAGTTACATAAAGGGAAAGTGGGTGGTCAAGAGCAATGTAGGCTCAGTAAAAGCTGAAAATGGAGATATTGTCATTGATAATGGGGAAATGGCAGACATGTTGATCAATTATTTTGCCTCAGTATTTACAGTTGAAAAGGAGGATAACTTGCCGGATGGCCCGAAAAAAATTAATAGCCGATAGGGGACAGGGACTCAGTATAATTAACGTAAGTAAAACATCAGTAACAAGGAAATTAATGGAATTAAAGAATGAGAAATCTCCAGGACCTGACGGTTTCCATCCTAGGGTGTTGAAGGAAGTAGGGGAGCTCATTGTAGATGCCCTAACTTTTGTCTTTCAGAGTTCCCTAGATTCAGTATTGGTCCCTCTGGATTGGAAAGTTGCACATGTCACTCCAATTTTTAAGAAGGGTGAAAGGGGGAACCAAAGAAATTACAGACCAGTTAGCCTGACATCTGTGGTGCGCAAGTTGCTGGAGTCTATAATCAGGATAGGGTGCCTGAACACCTCGAAAAATTTCAGTCAGTCAGGGACAGCCAACATGGATTCATGACGGGAAGGTCATGTTTGACAAATCTCATTGAATCTTTTGAAGAGGCAACTAAGGTAATGGACAGGGGAATGTCTATGGATGTTATTTATATGGACTTCCAGAAAGCATTTGATATATCCCACATAAGAGACTGTTAACTAAGGTAGAAGCCCATGGAGTTGAGGGCAAATTATTGATATGGTTCGGAAGTTGGTTGAGTGGTAGGTGACAGAGAGTGGGGATAATGGATAAGTACTCTGATTGGCAGGATGTGACTCGTGGTGCCCCAAAGGGATCTGTGTTGGGGCCTCAATTATTCACATATTCATTAACAACTTGGATGATGGCGCAGTAAGTCATATATCCAAATTTGCTAATGATACAAAATTAGGCGGCATTGTATTCAGTCGAGATGATAGCATAAAATTGCAAAGAGATATTGACAGACTAGATGAGTGGGCAAAACTGTGGCAGATAGATTTCAATGTGGGCAAGTGTGAGATTATCCATTTTGGACCAAAAAAGGATAGAGCAGGGTACTTTCTAAATGGGAAGAGGTTAAGTACAGTGGATGTCCAAAGAGACTTGGGGGTTCAGGTGCATAGATCTTTAAAATGCCAGGAACAAGTGCAGAAAATAATCAAAAAGACTAATGGAATGCTGACCTTTATATCGAGAGGATTGAAGTGTAAAGACGCAGAGGTTATGCTGCAGCTGTACAAAACCCTGGTTAGACCCCACTTGGAGTACTGTGAGCAGTTCTGGGCACCACACCCTCGGAAGGAGAGATTGGCCTTGGAGGGAATGCAACGTAGGTTTACAAGAATGATACCTGGACTACAGGGGTTAAGTTACAGAGAACATAGAACAGTACAGCACAGTACAGGCCCTTCGGCCCACGATGTTGTGCCGAACCTTTAACCTACTCTAAGATCAAACTAACTACCTACCCTTCATTTTACTATCATCCATGTACCTATCCAAGAGTCGCTTAAATGCCCCTAATGTACCTGCTTCTACTACCACCGCTGGCAGCGCATTCCACGCACCCACCACTCACTGTGTAAAGAACCTACCTCTGACATCTCCCCGAAACCTTCCTCCAACCACCTTAAAATTATGCCCCCTGGTGATAGCCCTTTCCACCCTGGGAAAAAGTCTCTGGCTATCCACTCTATCTATGCCTCTCATCATCTTGTACCCCTCTATCAAGTCACCTCTCATCCTTCTTCGCTCCAATGAGAAAAGCCCTAGCTCCCTCAATCTTTCTTCGTAGGACATGCCCTCCAGTCCAGGCAGCATCCAGGTAAATCTCCTCTGCACCCTCTCTAAAGCTTCCACATCCTTCCTATAATGAGGCGACCAGAACTGAACACAATATTCCAAGTGTGGTCGAATCAGGGCCTTATAGAGCTGCAGCATAACCTCGCTGCTCTTAAACTCAATCCCCCTGTTAATGAAAGCCAACACCCCATACGCCTTCTTAACAACCCTATCAACTTGGGTGGCAACTTTGAGCGATCTATGGAAATGGACCCCAAGATCCCTCTGTTCCTCCACACTACCAAGAATCCTGTCTTTCAGCATGTATTCCGCATTCAAATTCGACCTTCCAAAATGAATCACTTCACACTTTTCCAGGTTGAACGCCATCTGCCACTTCTCAGCCCAGCTCTGCATCCTGTCAATGTCCCGTTGCAACCTACAACAGCCTCCACACTATCCACAACTCCAGCAACCTTCGTGTCATCGGCAAACTTGCTAACCCAGCCTTCCACTTCCTCATCCAAGTCATTTATAAAAATCACAAAGAGCAGAGGTCCCAGAATAGATCCTTGTGGAACACCACTGGTCACCGAGCTCCATGCTGAATACTTTCCATCTACTACCACCCTCTGTCTTCTATGGGCCAGCCAATTTTGTATCCAGACAGCCAACTTTCCCTGAATCCCATGCCTCCTTACTGTCTGAATGAGCCTACCATGGGGAACCTTATCAAACGCCTTGCTAAAATCCATATACACCACATCCACTGCTCTTCCTTCATCAATGTGTTTTGTCACATCTTCAAAGAATTCAATAAGGCTTGTGAGGCATGACCTGCCCCTCACAAAGCAATGCTGACTGTCTCTAATCAAACCATGCTTTTCCAAATAATCATAAATCCTGTCTCTCATAATCCTCTCCAATAATTTGTCCACTACCGACGTAAGACTGACTGGTCTATAATTCCCAGGGATATCCCTATTCCCTTTCTTGAACAAGGGAACAACATTTGCCACCCTCCAATCATCCAGTACGACTCCAGTGGACAGTGAAGACGCAAAGATCATCGCCAAAGGCGCAGCAATCTCTTCCCTCGCTTCTCGTAATATCCTTGGGTATATCCCGTCTGGCCCCGGGGACTTATCTGTCCTCATATCATTCAAAATTTCCAGCACATCCTCCCTCTTAACCTCAACCTGTTCGAGCATATCAGCCTGTTCCATGCTGTCCTCACAAACGACCAGGTCCCTCTCACTAGTGAATACTGAAGCAAAGTATTCATTTAGGACCTCCCCTACCTCCTCCGACTCCAGGCACAAGTTCCCTCCACTATCCCTGATCAGCCCTACCCTCACTCTGGCCATCCTCTTGTTCCTCACATATGTGTAGAATGCCTTAGGATTTTCCTTAATCCTACCCGCCAAGGCTGTTTCATGTCCCCTTCTAGCTCTCCTAAGTCCATTCTTCAGTTCCTTCCTGGCTACCTTGTAACCCTCTAGAGCCCTGTCTGATCCTTGCTTCCTCAACCTTAAGTAAGCTTCCTTCTTCCTCTTGACTAGCTGTTCCACATCTCTTGTCATCCAAGGTTCCTTCACCCTACCATCTCTTCCCTGCCTCATCGGGACAAACCTATCCAGCAGCAGGTGCTCCCTAAACAACCTCCACATTTCTGTCCTGCATTTCCCTGAGAACATCTGTTCCCAATTTATGCTCCCCAGTTCCTGCCGAATAGCATTGTAATTCCCCCTCCCCCAATTAAATATTTTCCCATCCCGTCTGCTCCTGTCCCTCTCCATGACTATAGTCAAGGTCAGGGAGTTGTGATCACTATCACCGAAATGCTCTCCCACCGAGAGATCTGCCACCTGGCCTGGTTCGTTGCCAAGTACCAAGTCCAACATAGTCTTCCCTCTAGTCGGCCTATCTACATATTGAGTCAGGAAACCTTCCTGGACACACCTGACAAAAACTGCTCCATCCAAACTATTTGCACTAAGGAGGTTCTAATCAATATTAGGGAAGTTGAAGTCACCCATGACAACAACCCTGTTACTTCTGCACCTTTCTAAAATCTGCCTCCCAATCTGTTCCTCCATGTCTCTGTTGCTATTGGGGGGTCTATAGAAAAGTCCCAACAAAGTGACTGCTCCTTTCCTGTTTCTGACTTCCACCCATAATGACTCAGTAGACAAACCCTCCTCGACGACCTCCCTTTCTGCAGCTGTGATACTATCCCTGATTACCAATGCCACTCCCCCACCTCTTTGTGACTTTGGAGGAGAGATTGCACAAATCCTCCTTTCCACTAGCCAACCAGGACAAACTTCCTCGAAACTCCCTGCTGCCTTAGCTCTGAACAACTCACATCTTTCTCTGGTTCTCTCCTATCTCCCCTTGTTCCCTTTCTGAGTTCATCTTGTCCATGAGACCCGCCCCCTGTTCCCTTCACCCTCTTTCAATAAACTGCTGACCACCCAACGTCCCCTCCTGGTCTCCATGTTAGCCAATATTATTAATGATTCTCTCTCTTCCACTGCTGTCCCTCTCTTCTTTAAATCTGCAATCATCAAAACTCTCCTCAAAAATAACTCCTTGACCCCACTGCCCTTGCAAACTATCACCCCATGTCCAACCTCCTTTCCTCTCCAAAGTTTTTAAAGGATTATCATCTCCCAAATCCGTGCCAATCCTTCCCAGAACTCTATGTTTGAATCCCACCAATCAGGTTCCTGCCTCTGTCACAGCAAAAACACAACTCTTGTCAAAGTCACAAGTGACTTCTCAACTCGTCCTTCTTGATTGCCTGCAGCCTTTGACACGGTTGACCAAAGGAATGGTGAAGGATGATCTGTTGAATACGGAGCCTTGTGCGATGGAAGATGAGAACAAGGGGAACCCTATCATGTCTCTGGGAAGGAGGCAAAGGGGTGAGAGCAGAATGTGGTAAGTGGGACAGACAAAGTTGAGGTCCCTGTCAATCACAGTGGGGGAAATCATCAGTTCAGGTCAAAGAAAAACAAATCAGAAGCACTGGTATGGAAGGTTACATCATCAGAACTGAAGCAACAGAAATAGAAAAATGGGGAGAATGGAATGGAGCCTTTACAGGAAGCAGGGTATAAGGAAGTGTCATTGAGGTAGGTGTAGGAGTCAGTGGGCTTTTAATAAATATTTGTTGAAAATCTATTCTCAGAAATGGAGACAGAAAAGTCGAGGAAGGGAAGAGAAGAGTTGGATATGAACCATGTGAAGGTGAGAGAAGGGTGGAAATTGGAAGCAAAGTTGATGACGTTTTCCAGTTCAGGACAAAAGCAGAAAATGGCACCAATACAGTCATCAATAAACC
Source organism: Heterodontus francisci (assembly GCF_036365525.1). Taxonomy (NCBI): domain Eukaryota; kingdom Metazoa; phylum Chordata; class Chondrichthyes; order Heterodontiformes; family Heterodontidae; genus Heterodontus; species Heterodontus francisci. Next base: position 33,169,712 of record NC_090410.1, read on the forward strand.
GAAAAAGAGATGAGGGAAGAGGCCCAAGTCAGACAGGAACAAGGAATGTTCCACAGATGCCACAAAAAGGCAGGCATAGCTAGGACCCATGGCTATTTTCACCTCTGTGACTTCGCCTGACTTCACCTCTGTCTCAGCTCATCTGCCACTGAAACCCTCATTCATGCCTTTGTTACCTCTCGACTTGACTATTCCAATGCATTGCTGGCAGGTCTCCCAGAATCTCCTCTCCTTCAACTTCAGGTCACCCAAAAGCCTGTTTCCCGTGTCCTAACTCACACCAACTCACAGCAAATCCTCATCCTTATTTTCAAATCCCTCTATCACCTCGCTCCTCCCTATCTCTGTAATCTCCTCCAGACCCCCAAACCCTCCAAAGAATCTGTGCACTTATAATTCTGGCCTTTTGAGCATCACTGGGTTTAATCGTTCCACCATTGCTGGCCATGCATTCAGCTGCCTCGACCCTAAGCGTTGGAATTCCCTCCCAAAATCTCTGCCTCGCTTTCCTCCTTTAAGACTCTCCTTAAAACCTACCACTTTGTCCAGGCTTTTTCTCGTCTGACCTAATATCTCCTTATGCTGCTTGGTGTCAAATGTTGTTTAAAATGCTCCTGTGCAGTACCTTGGGATGTTTTATTACTTTAAAGGCACTATACAAATGTAATTTGTTTATAGACAGTCATTTATTCATTCCACACAGAAGGACTCTGTGCCCTCTCCTTGAAAGAGAAATTCAATTATTACCTCTCTGCTGCTATTCCCCCATCGCCATGCAAATATCTCCTTTTCAATATATATCCACTTCCTTTGGAAAGTTACTCTTGGATCTGCTTCCTACTATCACAGATACTGCAGTCCAGCTCACAACAAATCACCACATCAAATTTCACCTCATATCCTCCCTGGATTGTTGGCAAATTGTTCTAAGTCTGTGTCATCCTGCCAGTGGAAACAGTTCCTCCCTCTCGATTCTGTCAAAATCCCTCATTATTTTGAGCTTTTCTGTTAAACCAATGATTGCATCACCATTTATACAGACAGGGCTCTTGGAATCTAAGCACATGGGTCTCTGGATGGGAATCAATAATTGTGGGGAATCCTCAGGAATGTTTCAATGTTTAGAGCAGCTACATGGTCACATATGACTATGTGTCGGGTCAATTGTTGTTTATTTCTTGGAGTAATTCCAGATCATGTGTGCACAATCTTTAGGGTCTTGGAGTGTGACAGCACTTTCGGATTATGTTTGACCAGAAATGAGTCAAGAATATTCTCGGGGCTATACCACATGGTTTGGTCTCATTGGCTGAATTTAAAGTCCACCCTGTGAATTGGATAGAAATTCTCTGAAATTACAAAAGCACGTTATATCACAGAAATATGAGGAAACCTGAAAATAAATCTGTTCTCACTGCACCCAATGCTGTCAGACTGTGGATTTCACCCAGTCTGTTCTTTCGTGGACTCTGGGGAGATTCACTTTCCATTGTGCAATATGTGGCGAAATATAATTTATGATATTGTAATGTGTTGTGTAAAGAGATTAACGGAATCTTTTCGTTCAGTCAGTGTAAGTAATGTCAGCCTCCTTGACTCTTAATTATGTCAATGGAGATTTCTCCTGCCTTACATAAGGATCTTCGCTCAGTTACAGAGTCAGTAAGAGTTTGGTCTCCAGCACAAACTGGGAGCAACATTCCGCAGAAATGGAAAAAATGAATTGGATTTATTCACTGGAAGGTTTGGTTATTCTGGCACTTGTGGATATACAGGAGATTTATTATCCCACCCTCGCTGTTATTGGTGTCCCTGGTAAGTTTTATGTCTGGGTAGTGATGGAGTAAACACATCAATTCTATTCCTTACTCTGTGAGATGCTGTCGGTGTTCCTTGTAAGGAACCATATCTTTATTTCATTATGTCAATGTTGTTTAACTGTAAACACTGTCTTCATTATGCAAGTTTTCACATCCAACATTTTTATGTATTCAGTTTATTCTCCTTGCTGTGTGACTGAAAGTACATTGTTCCCTCTACAATGTTACTGGGTGATTTATTTGATGAACAGTCTGCTCTCTGCATTGAGTCCTGGGAGTAGATTTTACTCTTTACCATCTGGGTGTTAAATAATGCCTGAAGAGGGCAGTTCAATTTTTAAAAAAATGATGGAGAAGGATTGCACGTCCTTTACAGAGGTAGACTGATATTCATTGCATTGATTTTAAGAGGAGGATAATCAGGCGGGTTTTACTCCTGGTGAAGGGTCTGTCCCCCACCCCGATTATCATTGCACGCCGGACAGGAGCTGCTTAATTGATATAAAGTGTAGACATGGCTTTAAGGATAACTTAAGGTCTATTGGATAAAATTAATGATATAAAGTTGCAATTGGTGATAAATCATTCCAACTGATTTTACTTTCAACTGATTGTAAATGGAGTAATGTGTGAAGTAGATTCCTTTCTCATTTTATTGATTTACATTCCCTCAATTAAGTGGAAATCTATTCAGTTCTCACTCACAGGTGGAAAGCACCAGATTAATATTGTCCCACTTCCATCCTGATACATTCTCAAACCCGAGGGAGCAGATCTCAGCATCAGTTACAGCATCAGCCCCTTGATAGTGACTGTTCATCAGAATAGCTTTGTAATATAAGTATAAATTCTCCCATTGTGTGAATTATTAGATAGATAGATAGATAGATAGATAGATAGATAGATAGATAGATAGATAGATAGATAGATAGATAGATAAATAGAGAGATAGAATGTTTACAGCACAGGAAGAGGCCATGTGGCCCACCGTGTATATGCTGGCTCTGCAAGAGCAATCCACCTCGTCCCTCCCCCACCTTCCCCAGATCCCTGCAATTTCTTTTCCTTCATATACTAACCCAATTCCCTTTTCAAACCTCCTATTGAATCAGCCTCAACCACCCTTTCAGACAGTTCATTCCAGATCCTTACCCCTCGCCAGGTAACAAGTTCTTCCTCATGTCGTCTCTGGATATTTTGTCAATCACCTTAAACCTGTGTCCTCCAGCTCTCAATCCTTCCACCAATGGGAACAGTTTCTTTCTATCTGCTCTGTCTCCGCCCTCATGATTTTGAAAACCTCTATCAAATCTTTCACCCTTCCACCAAAGCAAAATACTGCAGATGCCGGAAATCTGAAACTAAAACAGAAAATGCTGTAAATACTCAGCAGGTCAGGCAGCACCTGTGGAGAGAAAAGCTGAGTTTCAGGTCTCTGATCTTTCATCAGAATCTTTCTCACACTTCAATGCACTAAGGAGAACAAGCCCAGTTTCTCCAATGTCTCCCTGTAACTGAAGTCCCTTATCCCTGGAACCATTCTCATAAATCTCTTCTACACTCACCACCCACCCCTCCCCCAAGGCCTTCACATCCTTCCTAAAGTGCGGTTCCCAAAATGGGGCACAATACACCAGTTGTGGTTGAGCCAGTGTTTTATAGAAGTTCACTATAATTTCCTTGTTTTTATATACTCTGCCTCTATTTCAAGTTCAGGAACCGAATAGCTTTTGAATTCCTTTCTCAATGTGCTCTACCAACTTCAATGAGTTGTGCACATTTACCCTGAGCCCCCTCTGTTCACCACACCCTTTAAAACTGTACCCTTTAGTTAATATTGGGGTGAATTTTACAGGCACCCGACGTCGGGCCGCGGTGGGGGGTGATGGGGGGGAGTGGGTGGGGGTGGAAAATGCTTCCAGCAGAGGCCCACCATGGGCCTTGACACCTGGAAGGTCCAGCTCGATATTGCCGGCAGCAGCGAGGCCTCGTGGCGGCCCCCTGGCCGCTCAGCGACGGGAGCCAAATTTAAATAAGTTGTTTCATTAAAATACTTAACCGCTCCCGCCATCCATCCCAGAGTGATCTTGGTACAGGTAGCCGGCACTCCCGTGTCTTTGGATCCACATTCAGGGATCCGAGGTGGAACATGGGTGGGGAGTGAGGGGTGGGAGAGAAGTTAAGATTTCAGTGTGGTGGTGAGGGGGAGCGGGGTCAAACTAATGTTACTGGTGTAGGGGATGGTGAGAAGGAGAGCAGTTAAAAGTTTATGAACTGTGGGGTGGGGAAGGTCAGGTGCACAAGGTAAGTATTTTTGTTGGGGGGAGAGGGCAAGGAATGAATTCTCTGGTTATTGGGGGAGAGGGTGTGAGGCAAGGAACATATATTTAATTTTTTCAACACAATTTCAATTCACTATATCTTTGAGTATTAAAATTAAATGGAAGGGCTCAAAGCCCTTTAAAAATGGCATCAGCACCTGTATACAGGCTGCTGACACAATTACTGGGGACAGACCACCTAATCCCATCCACATCATCATGGGCGGAATATGCCCCGGCCATTTAAATGAGCCGCCGCATTTAATATCACGACGGCTCCGTGACGTGCGGTCCACGTGGGCGGATCACCATAGTTTACGTCCGCTGTCGATTTCAACAGCAGACATGTAAAATGCAGCCCATTGTTCACACTGTTCTTCCTCCAACATGTATCATTTGGCACGATTGGGTGTTAAATTTTATCTGCCACATCTCCGTCCATTCCACTAGCCTGTCTATGACCTGTTGAATTCATAGAGATGCAGAATCATTTACGGCACTGAAGGAGGTTATTCGTCCCATTCAGTCTGTGTCGGCTCTCTCAGACAAATCCAGTCAGTCCCATTCCCCTGTTCGATCCCCGTATCCCAGCAAGTTTATTTCCTCAATTGCCCATCCAATTTCCTTTTGAAATCATCGATTGTTTCCACTTCCACCACCCTCATGGGCAGTGAGTTCCAGACCATTACCGTTCACTGTGTACAAAAGTCCTTCCTCACATTCCTCCTGCATCTCTTGTCCGAAACCTTCAATCTGTGTCCCCCAGTCCTTGTACCATTAGTTAATGGGAACAGTTTTTCCTTGTCTGGCTTATCTAAGCCTGTCATGTTTAGTTTAGTTTGGAGATACAGCACTGAAACAGGCCCTTCGGCCCACCGAGTCTGTGCTGACCATTAACCACCCACTTATACTAATCCGACACTAATTCCATATTCCTACCACATCCCCACCTGTCCCTATATTCCCCTACCACCTACCGAAACTGGGGACAATTTATAATGGCCAATTTACCTTTCAACCTGCAAGTTTTTGGCATGTGGGAGGAAACCGGAGCACCCGAGAAAACCCACGCAGACACAGGGAGAACTTGCAAACTCCACACAGGCAGTACCCAGAATTGAACCCGGGTCGCTGGAGCTGTGAGGCTGTGGTGCTAACCACTGCGCCACTGTGCCACCCATGTTCTTGTACATCTCTATTAAATCTCCCCTCAATCTCCTTTGCTCCAGGGAGAACAATCCTATCTTTTCCAACCTAACTTTGTAACTAAATTCCTCCATCCCCGGAACCATTCTGGTAAATCTCCTCTGCACCCTCTCAAGGACCCTTACATCTTTTCGAAAGAATGGTGACCAGCACTGGATGCAGAGCTCTAGCTGAGGCCGAAGCAGAGCTTTGCAAAGGTTCAAAATAACCTCAGAAAGTTCTGGAAATACTCAGCAGGTCTGGCAGCATCTCATCAGAACTTCTGATGAAAGGTCACAGATCTGAAATGCTAACTCTGCTTTTCTCTCCACAGATGCTGCCCGATCCGCTGAGTGTTTCCAGTAATTTGCCTTTATTTCAGAATAACTTCCCTGCTTTTGTACTCAATGCCTCTATTTATGAAGCCCCAAATCCCATCTGCTTTGCTAACCGTTCTCTCAATATGTCCTGCCAACTTCAAAGGTTGATGTACATACACCCCCAGGTTCCTCTGACCCTCCACACTCTGTAGAACAGGGCCATTAATATATATTTCCTCATCCTATTCCTTCTGCTAAAATGCTTCACCTTACAATTCTTCGTATTATAGCTTTTTATAATCCCACCATTGTGTTGTTCAAAATGAAGTTCCATCATGAAGGAAATAACCATTTACTAATATACACTGGGGAACTGACCCAAACTGCAGTTACCCAGATAATGCAGAAACATTTTTAAAAACACAACAAAGGTAAAGGGGAATATTTTTTCATAAAGTTTGCAAAGGAAAATAATGACTCATCATTTCATCTTAATCTTAAAAATTGTTGTGCTGAAAGTGTGTCTATCACTATCCATTTTTTATTCATTTTTAGGATGCGAGCTTTGCGGGCAAGGCCAGTATTTATTCCCCATCCCAAATTGCCCAAGAGAAGGTGGTGCTTTCTTGAACCACTGCAATGCATGTGGTGTATGTACCCCAACACACCCCTTTTAGTGAGGGAGTTCCAGGATTTTGACCCAGTGACCGTGAAGGATATATTTCCAAGTCAGGACTGTGTGTGACTGGGAGAGGAACTTGCAGGACGTGGTGTTCCCATTGGTCTGCTGCCCTTCTTCTCTAGGTGTTAGTGGTCACAGTTTGGAAGATGTTGACAAGATGCTTGGTGGGTTGCTGCAGTGCATCTTGTAGATGGTACATACTGTTGCCACTGTGCGATGGTGGTGAAGGGAGTGAATGTTTAAGGTGTTGGATAAGATGCCGATTAAATGGGCTGCTTTGTCCTGGATGGTGTTGAGCTTCTTGAGTGTTGTTGGAGCCGCACTCATCCAGGCAAGTGGAGAATATTCAATGCCACTCCAGACATCTGTCTTGTAGCTGGTTAACAAGCTTTGAGGCTCGGGAGGAGAGTTCCTCGTCACAGAATTCCCAGCCTTAGACCCGCTCTTGTAGCCACAGTATTTATATTGTTGGTTCAGTTAAGCTTCTGGTCAATGATCACCCCCAGGATGTTTGTTGATGGTGAGGGATTCAGTGATGGCAATGCAGTTGAATGTCAAGAGGAGAGGGTTAGATTCACTTTTGTTGGAGATGGTCATTGGCTGGCAGTGGTGTGGCACGAATGTCACTTGTCACTTATCCGCCCAAGCTTGAATGTTGTCCAGGTCTTGCTGCAAGTCGGCATGGACTGCTTCAGTCTCTGAGGAATTGTGAATTTTACTGATCATGGTGTAATTATCAGTGAACACCCCCCTTCTGACCATCCCCTGCAATCTTATGTTAGAGGGAAGATCATTGATGAAACAGCTGAGGATGATTGGGGCCAGGATACTACCCTGAGATAAACCCACGGAGATGTGCTGGGGCTGAGATAATTGGCCTCCAACAACCATAATCTTCTTTCTTTTCTTAGTGTTAGATATTATTCTAACCAGTGGAGTCTTTTCCCCGATTTCCGTTGACTTCAATGAGATTCCTTGATGCCACACTGGGTCAAATGCTGCTCTGATGTCAAGGGCAGCAACTCTCACCTCACCTTCCAAATTCAGCTTTTGTGTCCGTGATTGGACCAAGGCTGTCATGAGGTCCGAGCCAAGTATCCCTGGCAAAATCTCACTGAGCATCAATGAGCGGGTTATTGCTGTGTAAGTGCTGCTTGATAGCATTGTCAATGACATCTTCCATCACTTTACTGACAACTGAGAGTAGACTAATGGGGCGATACACGGCCAGATTTTATTGCACTCCTTTTTGTGAACAGTACACACCTGGGCAATTTTCTACTTTGTTGGGTAGATGCCAGGATTGTAGCTGTTCTGGAGTACCTTGGCTGGGGCACAGCTCACTCTTGAGCAAAACACTTCAATACTGCAGCCAGGAGCCAATAACCTTTTCTGTATCCAGCACCTTCAGCTGTTTCTTGATATCATGTGCAGTGAATTGAATTGGCTGAAGACTGGTATCTATGATGCTGGGGACCTCAGGGGCGGCCGAGATGGATCATCCACTCAACACTTCTGTCTGAAGGTGGTTGCAAATATTTCAGCCTTTTTTTTGCACTGACATGCTGGGCTCCCCATCATTGAGGATGGGGAAGTCTGTGGAGCCCCCTCCTCTGGTTCTTTGTTTAATTGTCCACCACCATTCATGACTGCATCTGGCAGGACTGCAAAGTTTTGATCTGAGCAGTTAGTTGTTGGATCACTTAGCTCTGTCTGTCGCACAGTTCACAGTACTTCTAAGTTTTGTGTCATCTTGACATTTTGAAATTGTGCCCGATACGCTCAAGTACAATTCATGAATGGAAATCATGAAAAGCAGTGGTCTGAGTACCTGTACCTTGGGAAACAACACTGTTTTCTTTCCTCCAATCAAAAAAAAGCAACTGTTCACCATCATCTCGGTTTTCTCTCACTTATCTAATTTTATCTACATGCCACCAGAGACCCTTCTAGTCCATGGGTTCAATGGTGCTGACAAGCCTGTAATGCGGCACTTTATCAAATGCCTTTTGGAAGTCTATCTACACCACATCAACCACATCACCCTCTTCAACCCTTTCTGTTACCTGGTTAAAAACTCAGTCAACTTATCTGAACACGATTTGTCTTTATTAAGTCCATTCTGACTTTCATGAATTAATCCACACTTGTGACTGTTAATTTTGTCCTGGATTATCATCCTAAAATCTTTCCCATCACTGAGGTTAAACTGACTGGCCTGTATCTGCTGGGTTTATCCTGACACCCTTTGTTGAACAGGGTGTAACATTTACAATTTATTTAGAGATACAGTACTGAAACAGGCCCTTCGGCCCACCCAGTCTGTGCCGACCATCAACCACCCATTTATACTAATCCTACATTAATCCCATATTCCTACCACATCCCCACAATTCTCCTACCACCTACCTATACTAGGGGGAATTTATAATGGCCAATTTTCCTATCAATCTGCAAGTCTTTAGCTGTGGGAGGAAACCAGAGCACCCAACGAAAACCCACGCGGTCACAGGGAGAACTTGCAAACTCCGCACAGGCAGTACCCAGAATTGAACGCGGGTTGCTGGAGTTGTGAGGCTGTGGTGCTAACCACAGTGCCACTGTTCTCCAACCCTCAGAAACCACTCCAGTATCTCAGAAGGATTGGAAGATTACAGTCAGTACCTCTGCAATTTCCACCCTGATTTCCCTAAGGAACCATCCAGACGTGGTGACTCATTGATCTTCAGTCCAGTCAACACCAGTGTCTCCCATTTATCAATTTGTAGCTCACCCAGCATCTCAACTATCTCCTCTTTAAATGAGTTTGACAGGATCTAATTCCTCATTTTGTACCTCAACCATGTCCAAACATTTGTTTCTGTTTTGGTCCCTAATCGCAGCCCCCACCCTCTGCACACAGCCAGACAGACAGGCAGGCAGGTGCCCCCTCAGGCAGACAGACAGACAGTCAGACAGACATACAGACGGACATACAGACAGATCAGGAGGCAGGCACCCCTGCCGACAGGCAGATGGATGAACAATTGGATAATTGTATATTGTAACTTGTCAATTGGTGTATATGGATTTTCAGAAGGCTTTCGATAAGGTCCCACACAAGAGTTTCGTAATCAAAATTAGAACACATGGGAATTAGGGGTAATGTACTGGCATGGATTGAGAATTGGTTAATGGACAGAAGACAGAGAGTAGGAATAAATGGGTCTTTCTCTGGATGGCAGGCAACAGCCTAGTTATTTGTCGGATCAGTGCTTAGTCCCCAGCTGTTCACAATCTGCAATTTGGATATGAGGACCAAGTGTAATAATTCCAAATTTGATGATGGCACAAAACTAGGTGGAAATGTTCCGAAGAAGGGTCACTGACCCGAAACGTTAACTGTGCTTCTCTTTCCACAGATGCTGCCAGACCTGCTGAGTGGTTCCAGCATTTCTTGTTTTTATTTGGGAATGTAAGTTGTGAGGAGAATGCAAAGAGACTTCAAGGGGATTTAGACAGGCTCAGTGAGTGGGCAAGAACATGGCAGATGGAATATAAAGTGGAAAAATGTGAAGTTATCCACTTTGGGAGAAAAAAACAGAAATGCAGGGTATTTCATAAATGGTGAGAGATTGGGAAATGTTGAAATCCAAAGGAACTTGGTTGTCCCTGATCGCGAGTCACTGAAAGCTAACATGCAGGTGCAGCAATCAATTGGGAAAACAAATTATATGTTGGCCTATATTGCAAAAGGATTTGAGTACAGGAGTAAAGATGTCTTGCTGCAATTCTATAAAGCCTCGGTAAGACCGCACCTGGAATATTGCGTATGGTTTTGGTCTCCATACTGAAGGACGGAGATACTTGCCATTGAAAGAGCGCAATGAAGGTTCACCAAACTAATTCCAGGGATGGTGGGATTATCCTATGAGGATAGATTGAGGAGGCTGGGAACAGAGGTAAAAAGTGAAATTAAATTTCCATTATCTGAATGCATGAAGTATCTGTAATAAGACAGATGGACTAGTGGCAAGAACAGAGGTAAATGATCTGGATCTAATTGCCATTACTGAGACATGGTTACAAAGAGAACAAGGTTTGGAATGAATATTCTGGGATACACAATATTTCAGAGCGACAGACAGAATGGCAAAGGTGGAGAGGTAGCCCTGATAATGAAGGATGACAGAATGACATTCGGAAGAAGGGGTCTGGCCTCAGAAGATCATGAAGTAGAATCAGTCTGGGTGGAAGTTAGGAATAGCAGGAGTCAGAAAACACTTGTGGGAGTAGTTTACAGACCCCCTAACAGTATTTATATTACTGGACAGAACATTACACTGGTTATTACTGAAGCACGTAAAAAAGGTAATGTATTAATTGTTGGTGAATTTAATGTGCATATAGATTGGGACAATCAAATTGGCAACAGTGGTCTAGAAGATGAATTTGGAGAATATGTTGTCGAACTAACTAGGCATAAAGCTATCTTAGATCTCGCATTGTGTAACAAAGTAGGGTTAATAAGCAATGTCATAGTAAAAGATCCACTGGGAAATAGTGATCTTAATACCATTGAATTTCATGTGAAGTTTGAAAGTGACACATTTCAATCACAAACATGAATCTTAAATTTAGAAGAACTTGCTAAGGTTAATTGGTTAACAGACTAGAAGGTATGGTGGTAAATGAAGGGTGGGAAACATTTAAAGAAACAATTCAAAGGCTTTAACAAAAGCACATTCCATTCAAAAACAAAAAATTATCAAGGAAGACCCATCTGTGGCTCACTCAGGAAGTTCAGGAGAGTATTAGACTAAAAGAAGAGGCTTATGATGTTACAAAAAAAGTTGCAGGTATAAGGTTTGGGAGTGTTTTAGAAACCAGCAAAGGGCCACCGAAAAGTTGATAAAAAGGGAAAAAATAGAATATGAGAGTAAGCTAGCCAGCAATATATAAACAGACTGGAAGAATTTTAAAAAGTACATAAAAACTAATGTTACATAGTAACTAATGTCCCAGTCACTATCCCTGGGTATGTCCTGTCCCACCGCAGGACAGACCCAGCAGAGGTGGTGGCACAGTGGTATACAGTGGGGAGGGAGTAGCACTGGGAGTCCTCAACATTGGCTCCGGGCGCTATGAAGGCACATGGCATCAGGTCAAACATGGGCAAGGTAACCACCTACTGATTACCACCTACCGCCCTCCCTCAGCTGATGACTCAGTACTCGACCATATTGGACGCCGCTTGAATTAAACACTGAGGGTGGCAAGGTCACAAAATGGACTTTGGGTGGGGGACTTCAATGTTCATCACCAAGAGTGGCTCGATAGCACCACTCCTGACCGAGCTGGCCGAGTCCTAAAGGACATAGCTGCTAGACACGGTCGGCGGCATGTGGTGGGGGAACCAACACGAGGGAAAAACATACTTGACCTCGTCCTCACCAATCTGCCTGCTGCAGATGCTTCTGTCCGTGACTGTATTGGCAGGAGTGACCACCGCACAGTCCTTGTGGAGACGAAGTCCCGCCTTCACATTGAGGATTCCATCCATCGTGTTGTGTGGCACTATCACCGTGCTAAATGGGATAGATTTTGAACAGCTCTAGCAATGCAAAATTGGGCATCCATGAGGTGCTGTGAGCCATCAGCAGCAGCAGAATTGTACTGAACCACAATATGTAACCTCATGGCCCGGAATATCCCCCACTCCACCATTACCATCAAGACAGGAGAAAAACCCTGATTCAATGAAGAGTGCAAGAGCAGCACCAGGCATACCTCAAAATGAGGTGTCAACCTGGTGAAGCTACAACACAGGACTATCTGCATGCCAAACTGCGTAAGCAGCATGCGATAGAGCTAAGCGATCCCATAACCAACGGATCACATCCAAACTCTGCAGTCCTGCCACATCCAGCCATGGATGGTGGTGGACAATTAAACATATTCTGCTGTATTCTCTGACAGTCCCCTTCACTGTCTGCTACTCCAACAATCTTAGTGTCATCTGCAAACTTGCTAATCAGACCACCTATATGTTCTTCCAAATCATTTATGTATATCACAAACAACAGTGGTCCCAGCACAGATCCCTGTGGAACACCACTGGTCACACGTCTCCATTTTGAGAAACTCCCTTCCACTGCTACTCTCTGTCTCCTGTTGCCCAGCCAGTTCTTTATCCATCTAGCTAGTACACCCTGGACCCCATGCGACTTCACTTTCTCCATCAGCCTGCCATGGGGAACCTTATCAAACGCCTTACTCACGTCCATGTACATGACATCTACAGCCCTTCCCTCATCAATCAACTTTGTCACTTCCTCAAAGAATTCTATTAAGTTGGTAAGACATGACCTTCCCTGCACAAAACCATGTTGCCCATCACTGATAAGCCCATTTTCTTCCAATTGGGAATCGATCCTATCCCTCAGTATCTTCTCCAGCAGCTTCCCTACCACTGACGTCAGGCTCACCGGTCTATAATTACCTGGATTATCCCTGCTACCCTTCTTAAACAAGGGGACAATATTAGCAATTCTCCAGTCCTCATGGACCTCACCCGTGTTTAAGGATGTTGCAAAGATATCTGTTAAGGCCCCAGCTATTTCCTCTCTCGCTTCCCACAGTAACCTGCGATAGATCCCATCCGGACCTGGGGACTTGTCCACCTTAATGCCTTTTAGAAGACCCGACACTTCCTCTCTCCTTATGCCGACTTGACCGAGAGTAATCAAACATCTGTCCCTAACCTCAACATCCGTCATGTCCCTCTCCTCGGTGAATACTGATGCAAAGTAGTCGTTTAGAATCTCACCCATTTTCGCTGACTCCACGCATAACTTTCCTCCTTTGTCCTTGAGTGGGCCAATCCTTTCTCTAGTTACCCTCTTGCTCCTTATATATGAATAAAAGGCTTTGGGATTTTCCTTAACCCTGTTTGCTAAAGATATTTCATGACTCCTTTTCACCCTCTTAACTCCTCGTTTCAGATTGGTCCTACATTCCCGATATTCTTTCAAAGCTTTGTCTTTCTTCAGCCTCCTAGACTTTATGTATGCTTCCTTTTTCCTCTTAGCTAGTCTCACAATTTCACCTGTCATCCATGGTTCCCTAATCTTGCCATTTCTATCCCTCATTTTCACAGGAACATGTCTCTCCTGCACGCTAATCAACCTCTCTTTAAAAGCCTCCCACATATCAAATGTGGATTTACCTTCAAACAGCTGCTCCCAATCTACATTCCCCAGCTCCTGCCGAATTTTGGTATAGTTGGTCTTCCCCCCATTTAGCACTCTTCCTTTTGGACCACTCTCGTCTTTGTCCATGAGTATTCTAAAACTTACGGAATTGTGATCACTATTCCCAAAGTAGTCCCCTACTGAAACTTCAACCACCTGGCCGGGCTCATTCCCCAACACCAGGTCCAGTATGCCCGAGTTGGACTATTTACATACTGCTCTAGAAATCCCTCCTGGATGCTCCTTACAAATTCTGCTCCATCTAGACCTCTAACACTCAGTGAATCCCAGTCAATGTTGGGAAAATTAAAATCTCCTATCACCACCACCCTGTTTTGAAAGCTCCTAGAATTGAAGGCAAATGATTGACCTGGTCAGAAGATTGGTTCTGCAGTTGAACATAGAGAGTTTGGATAATCGGAATGTATTTGCATTGGAAGGAAGTGGCTAGCAATGTGCCAAGATGACCTGTTCTGAGGCCTCAATTATTCACAATATATATTAAAAACTTAAGACAATAATGAATTTGAGATCCAAATTTGCCAAATCATCAAAAGGCTGAATCTTAATTCACAAAAACAGGTGGATTGGGGTTGTGCCAGAGAATAAATGGAAATAATCTGAAACAGGAACTCAACCTGCATGATATCCCAGGGTCATGGATCAGTCGCAGAAGCCGGGGGATTAAAACCTCAGCAAGTCCAAGGGTCACTGATCACGAGAGGGATCCTGGTAATTACCCCACCATATCCCCTGGTAACTGATTCCTATTGTAACTGACCAGACCAAGAATTGATCTCTTTGGTTTTGCAAGGCACCAGTGTGTTTACACTCGGCGCACCAAGGGAGACCATATTTTCACACTGCACATTTATGAATGAACATAAGCATTTTGTTTTTGTGTTTATTTATTGAACTCTTCAGATATGAACTTCTCAAATCATGACTGATAGTTGGTGCAAAACCTTATTTTTATCATAAAATTCAAACACATTGCATTCCATCGTGTAATGTCGTGAGCTTTCAATTTATTATACCCATGTATCCACCATTTTGATATTCCTGCTCCCATCCTGATGTATAATGTTCCTGTTTTTCCTCTTCCTCACAGTTAACTTAGTGACGATTGTGATCCTGTCTCGGGGAAAGTGTGGTCTCTCCAAATGTGTCACTCGTTACTTGGTGGCCATGGCAGCGGCGGATCTACTGGTCATTATCTTCGATCTGATACTGAGGCAAATTCCCATTAGTTATCGTAGAATGTTTGACTTTCTGTTTGATATTCCAGTGTGTAATATCCACGCTGTCCTACTTTATGCAGCAACGGACTGTTCTGTCTGGTTCACTGTCGCTTTCACCTTTGATCGATTTGTGGCCATTTGCTGCCAGAAACTGAAAACTAAATATTGCACTGAGAAATCGGCAGCTGTGATTATTGGAACAATGTCTGTGTTGTTCTGTGTGAAGAATATTTTCTGGTACTTTATGCTTTCAAGCAGCTATATTCGTTTTCGAGGCCCCTGGTTCTGCATTATTCCCTGGAGTGTTCTGCTTTCACCAGTCTGGACAGCAATTGAATTGTTACATTATATTTTCACCCCATGTGTACCATTTATTCTGATTCTGATGCTCAATGTTTTAACTGTCAGACACATTCTAGTGACCATCAGAATTCGCAAGAGACTTCGGGACCGGGTCAGTGGGGAGAGTCACAGTGATCCAGAGACAATGAAAAGAAGAAAATCAATCACTTCACTTTTTATGATATCGGGGAATTTTATCTTTCTATGGGCTCTGTTCCTGGTGACTACGATGTATGCTAGAATTGGTCTGCTGTACTGGAATTTTTCAAAAGACATGTCACCCATTGCAGAACACCTTGCGTTTATGCTTCAGCTCCCGAGTTGCTGCATAAACACTTCTTTTTACGCTGTGACCCAGAGTAAGTTTAGAGAGGAACTGAAGAATGGGGTGAAATATCCCTTCACTGCACTTTCTAAGATTGTAAAATAATGAGGAAAATGGAAGATTTTTACACATAGAACAGATGTGAACCCAGCCTCTCTCCACTCAGTCTCTGGAATCACATTGTTTTAAAGACAAACTGAGATGATTTGATTGAGTTTGCATTTAATTTAAGGTACCTTTTGTAAATGTAGAACAACTGCCATCTGCAGAAATTCATTTATGCTGATCATACATATGGAATAAAATTAAACGAAGATGCAACATGTCTCTGTTTTTTTGGATAAACATACAGCTTCCCACTTTATCTCTCTCAGCATCCTCCACAGTGGACATCGAGGCACTCGGCGATCGCTCATTACGAGCATCAATCCCAATTGCCCCATCCTAATCTTTCACCGAATCTCACCCAGTGCACCTGCTGAGGGCTAATCTTCCAATATCTTTATCATCCAACACACCCCTTCCATTACAGACTCAGCCAGTGGATCAGCTCTCACCATCCCGCTACACATCTTCCACCAGAATATCAAGGCACTTTCCATCCAAGACGTTATTGTGGATGATTTCATTGACATCACGGCCGAACACTTCCCCCAGTGTTCACTATGGAGATGAATGATGTAGGTGTAGAGAGCAGGGAGGGGGATTGTGATATACTTAAACAAATCAACATTGAAAGAGAGGAAGTAGTAGATGTTTTAGCGGGCTTAAAACTGAATAAATCCCCAGGCCCAGATGAGATGTAGCCCAGGCTGTTATGTGAAGAAAGGGAGGAGATAGCAGGGATAAAAACAAGAAATGCTGGAACCACTCAGCAGGTCTGGCAGCATCTGTGAAAAGAGAAGCAGAGCTGACGTTTCGGGTCAGTGACCCTTCTTCGGAGTTCCGAAAAGGGTCACTGACCCGAAACGTTAACTTTGCTTCTCTTTTCATTGATGCTGCCAGACCTGCTGAGTGGTTCCAGCATTTCTTGTTTTTATTTCAGATTTCCAGCATCAGCAGTATTTTGCTTTTCTTTTACGAGATAGCAGGGGCTCTGACACAAGTTTCAAATCCACTCTGGCCATCGGAGAGGTACCAGAGGATTGGAGGACAGCGAATGTGGTACCATTATTCAAGAAGGGTAGCAGGGACAAACCAGGTAATTAAAGGGCAGTGAGTCTAACATCAGTGGTCAGGAAACTATTGGAAAAATTCTGAGGGGCAGGATTAATCTCCACTTGGAAAGGCAGGGATTAATCAGGGCTAGTCAGCATGGCTTTGTCAGGGGAAATTGTGTCTAACATACTTAATTGAATTTTTTAGCATGTGACTTGATGAGTAGATGAGGGTAAGGCCGCAGTCTCCATGCACTTCAGTAAGGCTTTTGATAAGTTCCGCATGGGAGATTAGTTAAGAAGATAAGAGCCCATGGGATCCAGGGTAATTTGGCAAATTGGATCCAAAATTGGCTTCGTGGCAGGAGGCAGAGGGTAATGGTCTTGGATTGTTTTTGCAGTGGAAGCCTGTGACCAGTGGTGTACCACAGGAATCGGTGCTGGGACCCTTGCTGTTTGCAGTGTACATTAATGATTTAGACGTTAATACAGGAAGTATGATCAGTAAGTTTTCAGATGACACGAAAATTGATGGTGTCGTAAATAGTAAGGAGGAAAGCCTGAGATTACAGGATGATATAGATGGGCTGGTAAGATGGCTGGAGCAGTGGCAAATGGAATTTAATCCTGAGATTGGGGGAACTAACAAGGCAAGGGAACATAGAACGGATGGTAGGACCCGAGGAAGTACAGAGGGGTCAGAGGGACCTTGGTGTACTTGTCTATAGATCACTGAAGGCAGCAGCACAGGTAGATAAGATGGTTAGGAAGGTAAATGGGATACTTGCCTTTATTCGCTGAGGCATAGAATTTCAGAGCTGGGAGGTTATGATGGAGCTGTATAAAGCATTAGTTAGGCCATAGCTGGAGTACTGTGTACACTTGTGGTCGCCACACTGTAGGAAAGATGTGATTGCACTGGAGAGGGTGCAGAGGAGATTTACCAGGATGTTGCTTAGGCTGGAGCATTTCAGCTATGAAGAGTGACTGGATAGGCTCGGGTTGTTTCCCTTGGAACAGGGAAAGCTGAGGGGCGACCTGATTGAGGTATGCAAAATTATGAGGGGCATTGATAGGATAGATGGGAAGAAACTTTTTCTCTTAGCGGAGGGATCAATGACCAGGAGGCATAGATTTAAGTGAGGAGCAGGAGGTTTAGAGGGGAGTGGAGGAAAACTTTTTTCACCCAGAGGGTGGTTGGAATCTGGAACACACTGCCTGAAGAGGTGGTAGAATCAGGAACACCCAACACTTAAGAAATATTTAGAAGATCAATTGAAATACCAAAGCATATCAGGCTACGGGCCACGTGATGGAAAATGAGATTAGAATAGATAAGTGCTTCATGGCTGGCACAGACAAAATGGGCCGAAGGGCCTCTTTCTGTGCTGCATAACTCGATGACTCTAAATGAAGCCTCCGCACTTAGCTATACCTTCCACCACAATCCCCATAGAGATTGACGTGGTGGCTGTGTGGCACTTTTCACCAGATCACATCTTGGCCAGACCCCTTCCTCCTCTTGCACTTTCTTCTCCTTTCACCATCTCCCGTTGCTCCACCCCTCTCACCTCTCAATCAAAATCCTTGTTCTCTACAGTCCTCCCATGTACGATGAAAATATTCTCACTGAGATATCTTCATTGCTTTGCTGCCTCAGCCTCTGCACTGAATGACATCTCATCCTCGGTGATTTCAATCACCATCTCAGCTCATCATTCTCTCCCTCCTCTGAGTTCTTTGCCCTCCAATCTTCCCTAAATCTCTCTCTCCGTGTAAACTTCCCAAATCATCTTTACGGCTGCAACCCTGACCATACCATCTTACATGGTCTCAATTAAATCACAGATAAGGCCATCTCTGATCACCTCCTTGTATCATTCTCCACCCACATCCCCCTCCTACACCCCAACCCTACCTCCTTCTGTATCTGCCCCGGAAAAAATACCATCCCAAATTCACTTCATTTTCCACAAAATTTCCACAGCTACCAATTTGCTCAACTGCACCCTCACATCAATCTTTGAAAACCTCGCTCCAAATAAATCTATTTCTCTCTCTCACTCTGGTCATTTCCCCTGGTATAGCCCTCATCTCGGCTCCCATAATTCTGAGGGATGCAGAATTGAAAGGATATGACAGACAACTTGTTTAGCAACACGGCCAGGTCACATAAAGCTCTATTGGGTCCTGTTCTCATTTGCTGAAACTGCTCACTATTCCTGGATCATCCTGCAATGATAAAATAACCTCTGTCTTCTTTTCCCTACTGCACACCGGCTTCTTAAACTTCACACCACTGTCTCTCCACGCTCACCTCCAACAGTAAGTGCGAGGAGTTCATGGATTTCTTTGTCACTAAGTTGAGACGATCCGATCAGATGCCTCTGCCAATTCCATTGGCCCAAACCTGGTCTGAAGCTTCCCCCCTCATAACTCTGATCTCACATCTTTCTCTCATGTCTATCCTTGCTCCCGTCATGCCCTCACTGAGCTCATCTTGAAGATGGGGCCCACCTATTTTCCTTCCAATCTATTCCCACGAAGCTGCTGATCAC